>NC_133929.1:24392118-24666800 GCF_964199755.1 Larus michahellis | reverse complement strand
GTAATGCTTCAGTTCTTTGAAGGTGAGGCCTGCATTATTTATTTCCTTGCGAGTGTCCTTTAATTGATGTGTGCATGCTCCAATACAGGGTGTGTGGGGTAGTCCTGTTGTGTCTCTAATTGAGTCGGTGGTCACGATCTCCCACTGCCGCCTTTACCTTTCCTCCAGTTACTGCAGATCTTTGTTGACTTTATGCTTCTTTATAGCAGTTTTCTGGTTTTCAGACGGTTTCAGCACCTCCCGTGGAGGGATGTTCCCTTGTTATCAGCCTTCTGTTCTTCAAGGGTATATCAATTAGCAAGGCATGCACTGTTTATACAAAGTGTCCTGTTTCACAAGGACTTGCAACCTTTTTACAGCTCTTTGCTCTTGCTCAGTGAAAGATTCCAATTTCTAAGGTACATCACCTTGCATAATAGGTACAAGGCTCTGCAAGTGGAACCAAACAATGACGAGGACTACGGTCCACTTAGGATGGAGGTGTCACCAAGGTTAAGTCGGCCTATGCACTGTGTCAAAACCACTTCCATAAGAAGAAAGGACAAGAAGTCCTTCTTGTGCTGAGGACTCCAGAGCTGGATGCAGTACTCCAGGTGGGGTCTCACCAGAGCAGAGTAGAGGGGCAGAATCACCTCCCTCGACCTGCTGGCCATACTTCTTTTGATGCAGCCCAGGATGCAGTTGGCTTTCTGGGCTGCAAGCACACATTGCCTGCTCATGTTGAGCTTCTCATCAACCAACACCCCCAAGTCCTTCTCCTCAGGGCTGCTCTCAAGCCATTCTCCTTCCAGCCTGTATTTGTACTTGGGATTGCCATGACCCAGGTGCAGGACCTTGCACTTGGCCTGGTTGAGCTTCATGAGGTTGGCACGGGCCCACCTCTCAAGCCTGTCCAGGTCCCTCTGGATGGCATCCCTTCCTTCCAGTCTGTCGACTGTGCCACACAGCTCAATTCCACTGTTCATGTCGCTGACAAAGATTCTAAACAGCACTGGTCCCAGTACCGACCCCTGAGTGCAGCCATCCAGCCAATTCCTTATCCACCAAGTGGTCCATCCATCAAATCCATGTCTTTCCAATTTAGAGACCGGGATGTCATGTGGGACAATGTCAAATGCTTTGCATAAGTCCAGGTAGATGACGTCAGTTGCTCTCCCCTTATCTACCAATGCTGTGGCAACATCATAGAAGGCTACCAAATTTGTCAGGCATGACTTGCCTTTGGTGAAGCCATGTTGGCTGTCACCAATCACCTCCTTATTTTCCATGTGCCTTAGCAGACCTTCCAGGAGGAAACTGTTGCACAGCAGCTTTTTTTCCATTTCTTAAATATGTTATCACAGAGGCGCTACCAATGCTGCTGATTGGCTCAACTTTGGGCAGCAGCAGGTCTGTCTTGGAGCCGTCTGGAACTGGCTCTATCAGACATGGGGGAAGCTTCTGGCATCTTCTCACAGAAACTGCCTCTGCAGCCCCTGCACTACTAAAACCTTGACACATAAGCCTAATACAGGCAGCTACTGTGAACCTATTCTGTGCCATCCTCATGGTCCTGAATATATTTTTTTTGGCAGCTTGTTAGTTCAAAGTAGTCATGAAACTACTTTCAGGAAGAAATTCTTTACGGTAAGGGTGGTGAGGCACTGGAACAGGTTGCCCAAGGAAGTTGTCAATGCCCCATCCCTGGAGGTGTTCAAGGCCAGGTTGGATGAGGCTTTGAGCAGCCTGGTCTAATGGGAGGTGTCCCTGCCCATGGCAGGGTGATTGGAACTAGATGATCTTTAAAGTCCCTTCCAAGCCGAACCATTCTGTGATTCTGTGAAACTGAAAAGCATAATGTACATCCTGCCACTACAGTATTAATTAAACATCACAGTAGTGTTGAGTTTTTCATTTCATGGCATGTGGCATAAAGGCATACACTGACCTCATGGGACTGCATGTGGTGAGAGAAGCAACACTTGGTACAATATGTATATATACTGCCTGTTTGTAACGACCTTGGAGTGAAATATCCTGCTGATGAGAGTCACCACAAAGGTGACCCAGCAAACATACTATTGGAGGCTGGTAACTAGTGGTGTACCCGATGGATCAATACTGGGTCCAGTCCTGTTCAACATCTTCACTAATGATCTGGATGATGGGGCAGAGTGCACCCTTGCTTAAGTTTGCTGATGACACCAAACTGGGAGGAGTGGCTGATACAGCAGAAGGTGGTGCTGCCACCCAGAGGGACTTCAACAGGCTGGAGAAATGGGCTGAGAGGAACCTCATGAAGTTCACCAAGAGGAAGGGCAAAGTCCTGCACCTGGGGAGGAACAACCCCTTGCACCAATATATGTTGGTGGCCACCCATCTGGAAAGCAGCTTTTCATAAAAGGACATGGGGGTCCTGGTGGACACCAGGTTGAACATGAGCCAGCAATGTGACCTTGCGGCAAAGAGGGCAAATGGTATCCTGGGCTGCATTAGGAGGACTGTTGCCAGCAGGTTGAGGGAGGTGATCCTTCCCCTCTACCCAGCACTGGTGAGGCCACACCTGTAGTCCTGTGTGTAGTTCTGGGCTCCCCACTACAAGAGAGACATTGACATACTGGAGACAGTCCAACGAAGGGCCATGAAGATGATTAAGGGACTGGTGCATCTCTCCTATGAGGAAAGGCTGAGAGAGCTGCGACTGTTTAGAGAAGAGAAGAGAAGAGAAGAGAAGAGAAGAGAAGAGAAGAGAAGAGAAGAGAGAGAAGAGAAGAGAAGAGAAGAGAAGAGAAGAGAAGAGAAGAGAAGAGAAGAGAAGAGAAGAGAAGAGAAGAGAAGAGAAGAGAAGAGGAGAAGGCTTCATCATAGAATCATAGAATACCAGGTTGGAAGGGACCTCAAGCATCATCTGGTCCAACCTTTCTTGGCAAAAGGACAGTCTAGACTAGATGGCCCAGCACCCTGTCCAGCCAAATCTTAAAAGCGTCCAATGTTGGGGAATCCACCACTTCCCCGGGGAGATTATTCCAATGGCTGATTGTTCTCATTGTGAAAAAATTTCCTCTTGTGTCCAATCAGAATCTCCCCAGGAGTGATATTTCCCCTCGTCTTTTCCATGTGACTCCTTGTAAAAAGGGAGTCTCCATCTTCTTTGTAGCCACCCCTTAAATACTGGAACATGGTGATAAGCTCTCCCCTAAGCCTTCTTTTCTCAAGGCTGAACAAACCCAGTTCTCTCAGTCTTTCCTCATATGTCAGGCCCTTCTCTGGACCCTCTCCAGACTGTCCACATCTTTTTTGTATAGCAGGGACCAAAACTGAACACAGTATTCCAGGTGTGGCCTGACAAGCGCTGAGTAGAGTGGGATAATGACTTCTTTATCTCTGCTGGTAATGCCCTTGTTGATGCAATCCAGCATCCTGTTGGCTTTCTTTGCTGCAGCAGCACACTTTTCACTCATATTGAGCTTGTTGTCCACCAGAACCCCCAGGTTCCACAAAACTGCTCCCCAGCCAGGTAGATCCCAGCCTGTGCTGCACTCCTGGATTATGTTTTCCCAGGTGCAAGACCTTACACTTGTCCTTGTTGAACTTCACAAGGTTCTTGTTAGCCCACTCTTCCAGCCTGTCTGGGTCTTCCTGCAGGGTGGCTCTCCCTTCCGAAGTGTCCACTTCCTCACTCAGGTTGGTGTCATCAGCAAACTTCATCAGGGTACACTTGATCCCATCATCCAGATAACTTATGAACATATTAAACAGTGTTGGGCCCAGTATTGAACCCCGGGGGACCCCACTTGTGACAGGTTGCCAGATTGAAAAGGAGCTATTTAACACCACCCTCTGTGTGTGGCCTGTCAGACAGTTCCCTACCCACCGCACAGACCACTTGTCTAGACTGTAACACTTCAGTTTCTCTAGGAGGAGGCTGTGGGGAACTGTGTCAAAAGCCTTGGAGAAATCCAGGTCAACAGTGTCCACTGCTGGCCCCTCATTGACTGAGCAGGTTACTTTGTCATAGAAGGTGATCAGGTTTGTCAGGCAGGAATTGCCCTTGATGAATCCGTGCTGGCTTTTCCCAATCACGTGCTTCATTTGACTTGTGATAGCCCCCAGGAGGATTCATTCCATAACTTTCCCAGGGCCTGAAGTAAGACTAATGGGCCTATAATTTCCTGGATCGTCCTTTAAGCCCTTCCTGTAGATGGGGGTGACATGTGCCTTCTTCCAGCTTTCTGGGATGTCCCCCAATCTCCACGACTTCTCAAAGATTATGGAGCGTGGCCTCACAGCGACATCAGCCTGCTCTCTGAACACCTTCAGGGGGATATTGTCAGGACCCATGGATTTGTAGGAGTCAAGCTCTTGTAATAGTTTGCATACCAACTTTTCCTTCACTGACAGTGGATCTGTGTTTGCATCAACCTGGACTTTTGTTCCCAAGGTCTGGGGCCCAACAGTGCTGGTAAAGACAGAGGTGAAGAAAATGTTGAGAACCTCTGCCTTTTCAGCGTTGTTGGTGACTAATTCACCTCTCCTGTTTAACAGCAGGCCAATATTTTCCTTCTGTTTCTGCTTGTTGTTTACATACCTGAAGAACCTTTTCTTGTAGTTTTTGACATCTCTGTCCAATTTCAATTCAAGCTCAGCTTTTGCTTTTCTAACTGCATCTCTGCACACCCTGGGAATGCCCTTGTAGGTCTCAATGTGTATTTGTCCACTTATGGGGGATCTCATCAATGTGTAAAAATATCTGAAGGGAGGCTGCAAAATGACAGAGCCAGGCTCTTTTCATTGGTGCTCAGTGACAGGATAAGAGGCAGTGGGCACAAACTGAAACAGGAGGTTCCATCTGAACATCAGGAAACACTTTCTGACTGGGAGGGTGACTGAGCACTGGCACAGGTTGCCCAAAGAGTCTGTGGATTCTCCCCCCTTGGAGATACTCAAAAGCCATCTGGACGTGGTCCTGGACAACCTGCTCTAGGTGGCCCTGCTTGAGCAGGGAGGGTTGGACCAGGTGACGTCCAGATGCCCCCTCCAACATCTACCATTATGTGATTCTGTGTGATTCTGTGTCAGAGAGGAAAAGAAAAATGAATTAGATAACAGCAAAAATAAACTAGCACTTCTGTATAAGTATGTCATTATTAGAATAGAATGTATGCAGCAAAATAAAAGGTAACATTTCAAGTTTTCCTGAGTGTAAACTCAGCTTATAGCTTTTGTCATTACAGTATTTTTGTATTTAATTGCTCTACCTATAGGAAAATTTAATTATTAAAAATAGCTTTACATGGTTATTTCTAATTCTAGGTCAAAGATAGGTGTCTAAACCCCTTGAAAGAGCTTGTCAAGCAAATTAATGAGAAGTTCAATAACTTCTTTAGTTCTATGTAGTGTGCTGGTGAAGTTGATCTTCATGTAGGAAATGAGGTATGACTTAATTTTCATATAGAAGAAGAAATTCATGTTGTTGTGCGTCTTCCTTGTGACTGGTCTTGCTGGAATGGACCTAATTTTCTTCATAGAAGCCCATATGTTTCTGTATTTTGTATTTGTTACTAAAACAGTGTTGATAACACGCCAATATTTTAGCTATTGAACAGTGTCAAGGCCTTTTCTTTTTCCCACTCTACTCTGCCAGCAAGTAGGCTGGGGATGTGCAAGAAGGGAAAGGGACAGAACCAGGACAGCTGACCCAAATGGACCAAAGGGATATTCCATACCATATGACGTTTTGCTCAGCAATAAAAGCTGGGAACATGTTAGTGGTTATGGTGTTTGTGTTCCAAAGCAACTGTTATGCGTGCTGAGGTCCTGCTTTACAGGAAATATCTAAACATCTGCCTGCTGATGGGAAGTAGTGAATGAATTCCTCTTTTCATCGTGGTTTGGGCTGGACTGGCCACTGAAACGAATGACAGATGCTCCCTCCCACCTTTCTCTCCAAGAAGCGGAGGGAAAGAGAGAAAGAAACTTAGGAGTTTAGAAAAGAGAATAAACTACTTTAATGAAAATATTAAGAAAATAATAAAAAGGAAATAATGAAATATATACAATATATAAACAAACACTATCAAGCTCCCAGGATGATGATCGCACCAATGGCAGGCACTGGGAAAGTCCCAGACGGGACTCAGTGACAGATGGGAACTGGATTCTGGGTCTGGATTCAGGAATGCATGGATCAGGATCAAAGGCAGATGAACAGAGTCCTCCTCGGATGCCGGCCATTGAAGAAAGAGACGGCTGACCCCTTTGATCCCTCAGCTTTTATACTGAGCATGATGCAGATGGGATGGAATACCCCTGTTGGTCAGTTTTGGGTCACCTGTCCTGTCCGCTCCTCCCTGCAGGTGGGACCACTCTATACTTTTCTGCTTCTGACCCTCCAAAGGGGCAAATAACAAAGTTAGCTGATCTTGGTTATTATAGCAATAAGTATAAACTAGAGCCTCTCTGCATACCATTCCCTGGAATAAATTAGAAACAATCAGGTCTTATGTCTCCGGGAGTGAACAGTATCTGAATAATATGCTGTTAATTTCAGAGAATTCAGTTAGTTAGAAGAGGCTTAGCTGCAAAATAAAATTACTGAACAGAAAATTGATTCTGTTTTACCTCAAACCAGGACACTTTGCTTGCATGTGCAACTTTTGCTTTCTCTATTAAACTGTTATTATCTTGATCTGTGAGGTTTTGTTGCTTTTGACCTTCCAATTCTCTCCCCCTTCCTGTTGGGGGGGGGAATGAGTGAGCAACTTGGTTGGGCCTCAGCTGCTGGTCAGGGTCAACCCACCATGTGTTAAGTGTTGTTCATAAACCATTTAGACTGTGAGTCTGTCGAGACTGGTCTGAACATCAAGTACCAAATCCTACTCAAATGGAGAGAGTCCCTCTAAGTGGTGGTGCTATTATCTCTGACGATTAGGAGAATCTCTCATTAGTGCCCCTCAGTAAGATTCCACCATCAAAAAGGTTAACGCAGCATCATTTTTTTTGAAAGTGTGCCAAATGATTTTTCCACTTAGGTTCCTGATCATCAGGCATGGTTATCAAAATACAATCTGCAAATCTGAGAAGCTAATTATTTGTTTGATAAACTGCTTTAGAAGAGATTTCTTCCTTAGTGGAGGAGAATGAAATGGTAACCAAAACCAGCTTGCAAATGATTTTAGTTGCAGTATCACTTTGCTCCAGCACATCTTTCATGGTCATACAGCATTCATCAGCATGGCTGGGCTTCAGTTTTCCTTGCAAGTGCTAACCTGTTGCCAGCAGGGGAAACATTGAGGGTGAGAAAGGTGACCTTTTTTCAAAATAGGAAAAAACTTGCACTTGGGCACATTGAGTTTGTAATTATGCCATATCATCTTCATTCTCTTCCAAAGTCTGTATGCATTTTCGTAAGCCTCAAGGATTCACAGTTCCATGTTTCTATAACAGACATTTGTAGTATATGAAAGAAAATACCTTACACTTTGCAGTCCTGAGGATGTTTGTCTGCCTGCAGTTGTAGTAAAACACTGGGAACACCAAAAGATTGCTTGTTTTCCTGAATTAGCAGATCAGCTGATAAACAATAAATTCTCTCAAATGTTAGATGCTCTCTGGTCTTTACGTTACTCATCCCAAAGCAAGACATGAATGTAGCAAAGAACCCAAACACTGGTCCTACAGAGTTAAAATTCGTTAAGACAGTTTTAAGAGTCTAAGAGGGTATGGCTTATTTACTTTATGGCAAGTTTTAGACCTTGTCAAGCCTACCATCCAGGGACACTGCTCTGATGGGTCACCCAGATTCATATGCATTTTGATGTCTGTGGTATGCAGCAATCTGAACCAATCTGGCATGTGCCAGCTTCTATGGGATGACCTTCTCATTGTCTCCTTGCCACAACTCTCTAAAACTAGAAGTATTCTGCAAGTAACCATCAGGGAGCCACCTTCACTTCTTTCTTTTACCCTAAATATTAGTGTTTCATATAGAGGAACAATCATGGATTGTCGGAGGATGTCGGAGTGGGAGACGGACCCGGAGTAACGATGGAGTCTCAATATGAGTATGATCGTTCTCCCTTTATTCAAGTTTTCACAGCGTATATATAGACAGGCAATAAGAGCACGCGCTAGCGGCAGCTATAGGATTGGCTTACAGTCTCTGTTCACGCACTGTCCATGCAGTTCATTCACAGATCAGATTGGTTACAAGAATTCACATAGTAAATTGCTTAGTCATTAGCACAACATGTTTTCTACCTTCTCAGTCCCCGTTTTTCCCATGTACTAATTCCATCTTCTACCACCTGTTTTGCTCTTAATCTAATCTCTCATGGTAGGGAGGCTGGCTCACGTGACCATTTTCTCTCAGACACATTCCTACAATGGATGGCCTCAAAGAGCAGGATTTCTGCTTCTACAATAAATATAGATAGACATTAACATCTTAGAACCCTGTCCTGGTTCTGGTGGGGATAGGGTTAATTTTCCGCAGGCTCCAGCAGGGACACAGGTATTCCATCCCATGTGAGCCATGCACACTCTGAACTGCCAGGAGAGGGGGCAGGAAGTCAAGGCTTGGAGCGGGCTGGGGTGTCCCGGGTCTGGTCGGTGGGTGGCAATTCCGTAATTGTGTTTGTATATTCCTCTATTCATGTTATTGTTGTTGTTTTCTTGTTCCTTTTGCTGTTCTGTTAAATTGCCTTGTATCAACCCACGAATTTTGCCTTTTTCTTCTGATTCTTCCCGTATTGGGAAAGCTCGAGAAAGCAGCATGTGGTTCTTTGTTGCCGTCTGAGGCCAAACCACGACAGTCCTTTTTGGCGCCCAAGGTGGGGCAACAAGGGTTGAGATAACAACAAAATCCAACTAGAGCTTGTAAAAACGAATTTTGTTGTGTGCATTTATTGTATTAGGTAAATAGTCACTGGTCACCATGTTGCTTGGTTTGTTCTCATGGCTGTTATGTAAATTCCTATATGGTTTATGTACTCCCTGCAATGCTGTTTATCATCTCTGAAAGAGGGATCAGGATTATCATTCTGCTGTCCTGTGTGATATCAGCTTATGATATGATAACATCACTGTTCAGACAGTTATTTTGGGGTGTTTATGTGGTTTTGCTGTCCTGTCCATACATTGGGCACCATCTCTCAGAATTTATTAATAATTACACCCAGTCTGTGGGGGAAACGGGGGGGACACTTTCCCCAGCTCTTTTGCCTCCCTTTTCTCCTTCGGGTCAGGTATGACAGCTTTTGAGAATTTTGAGTATCCTTGGGATGCTCAAACCAGCATGTTCCTAGTGTTATGTCTCCTGAATGTGTTCCAGGCCCTGTTTAGGGTTAAACGACTATTTAAGACTACCACCCAGAGATCTGCCCCGAGGCTGGATAGTCAGGGGTGGCATGGCATGTAGGAGAACATGGGCAGGTACCCAGAGAACTACTCACCTCCAATGGTCTGGGACTTCACCCCTGAACAATTACAGGACCCTGATAGAGTAGTAGAATATTTGAAGGAAAATGCTGTGGCTGTTCTAGAGAGGCACAACTCACTGCACTGTGCTGGGCCCTGGCCAGTAGCTACCAGGCACTGCTCAGTGTTATGCAGCACCCTCAGGGGAAAGAGATGGAGACCAGACCGACAGACACTGCGGCTATTGCAACCCCTGCGACAGACGCTGCGGCTTCTGCAACTCCTGCAAAAGCCACTGCAGCTGTTCCAACCCCCGTGGCAGCCACTGCAGCTATTCCAGCCCCGGTGGCAGCCACTGCAGCTGAACCAGGAAACCAACCCGTGCCAGTATCAGTTGCCCCTATATAACAGAAAAAGTTTTTGAGAAAGGGAATAAAATAGTTTGAATCCTTCTGAAAGCTGGTTTTGCCATAAAACGAAGTAAGGTCAAGGGACCTGTGCAGGAGATCCAGTTTTTAGGAATAAAATGGCAAGATGGATGCCGTCAGATCCCAATGGATGTGATCAACAAAATAGCAGCTATGTTTCCACCAACTAGTAAAAAGGAAACACAAGCTTTCTTAGGCATTGTGGGTTTTTGGAGGATGCATATCCCAGATTACAGTCTAATTGTAAGCCCTCTGTATCAAGTAACCTGGAAGAAGAATGATTTTAAATGGGGTCCTGAGCAACGACAAGCTTTTGAACAAACCAAACAGGAAATAGTCCATGCAGTGGCCCTGGGGCCAGTCCGGGCAGAACAAGATGTTAAAAATGTGCTCTACACCGCAGCCGGGGAGAACGGCCCTACCTGGAGCCTCTGGCAGAAAGCACCAGGGGAGACCCGAGGTCGACCCCTAGGGTTTTGGAGTCGTGGATACAGAGGATCCGAAGCCCGCTACACTCCAACAGAAAAAGAGATATTGGCAGCATATGAAGGGGTTCGAGCTGCTTTGGAAGTAGTTGGTACAGAAGCACAGCTCCTCTTAGCACCTCGACTGCCAGTGCTGGGCTGGATGTTCAAAGAAAGGGTCCCCACCACACATCGTGCAACCGATGCTACATGGAGTAAGTGGATTGCACTGATCACGCAGCGAACTCGAATGGGAAACCCCAGTCGCCCAGGAATTCTGGAAGTGATCATGGACTGGCCAGAAGGCAAGGATTTTGGAATGTCACCAGAGGAGGAGGTGACGCGTGCAGAAGAGGCCCCACCATATAATAAACTGCCAGAAAATGAGAAGAAATATGCCCTGTTCACTGATGGGTCCTGCTGGATTGTGGGAAAGCATCGAAAGTGGAAGGCCGCTGTGTGGAGTCCTACATGACAAGTTGCAGAAGCCAGTGAGGGACAGGGTGAATCGAGCCAGTTTGCAGAGGTGAAAGCCATTCAGCTGGCTTTGGACATTGCCGAGGGAGAAAAATGGCCAGTACTTTATCTCTACACTGACTCATGGATGGTGGCAAATGCTCTGTGGGGGTGGTTACAGCAGTGGAAGCAGGGCAACTGGCAGCGCAGAGGCAAACCCATCTGGGCTGCTGACCTATGGAAAGATATTGCTGCCCGGATAGAGAATCTGGTTGTGAAAGTACGCCATGTAGATGCCCACGTACCGAAGAATCGGGCCACGGAGGAACATCAGAACAACCAGCAGGTGGATCGGGCCGCTAGGATTGAAGTGGCTCAGGTGGATCTGGACTGGCAACATAAGGGTGAACTATTCATAGCTCGGTGGGCCCATGACTCCTCAGGCCATCAAGGGAGAGATGCGACATATAGATGGGCTCGTGACCGAGGGGTGGACTTGACCATGGACACTATTGCACAGGTCATCCATGAATGCGAGACATGTGCTGCGATCAAACAAGCAAGTTTGAAGCCTCTTTGGTATGGAGGGCGATGGCTGAAATACAAATATGGGGAGGCCTGGCAGATTGATTATATCACACTGCCACAGACCCGTCAAGGCAAGCGCTATGTGCTCACAATGGTGGAAGCAACCACTGGATGGCTGGAAACATACCCTGTGCCCCATGCCACTGCCCGGAACACTATCCTGGGCCTTGAAAAGCAAGTCCTGTGGCGACATGGTACCCCAGAGAGAATTGAGTCGGACAACGGGACTCATTTCCGAAGCAGCCTCATAGACACCTGGGCCAAAGAGCATGGCATTGAGTGGGTATATCACATCCCCTATCACGCACCAGCCTCTGGGAAGATAGAACGATACAATGGATTGTTAAAAACTACACTGAGAGCAATGGGTGGTGGGACTTTAAAATATTGGGATGCACATTTAGCAAAGGCTACCTGGCTAGTTAACACCAGGGGATCTACCAATCGGGCTGGCCCTGCCCAATCAAAACTTCCACGTACTGTAGAAGGGGATAAAGTCCCCGTAGTGCACATGAAGAATATGCTAGGGAAGACAGTCTGGGTTAGTCCTGCCTCAGGCAAAGGCAAACCCATCTGTGGGATTGCTTTTGCCCAAGGACCTGGGTGCACTTGGTCGGTGATGCGGAAGGATGGGGAGGTCCGATGTGTACCTCATGGGGATCTGATTTTGGGCGAGAATAGCCAATGAATCAAATTGTATGATGTTAATTGCTAAGTAACCCTGTCACTGTATGTCCTCATTACTATAATTGCTATCAGTTGTACTACAGCAAGAATCACCCAAATTAAGGACAGATGGACTTTGATGAAAAACTGAGTAAAGCACAGCGGTGATGGGATCAGAACTGACCTCAGCAGCTGGCGCCCAGCAACTTCCTTGAGATCTACATATTCAGCCCATGGACTGTGGGCATGAGCCACACCAGGTACACCAGTCACAAGCTCCGAAAAATACAGTATGCAACAGTCCAGCACCACACAGCATCTCACCTGCCCTGAGAGACTGTTCTAAGCAGATGGAGCCCAAAGCCATGGATTAAATATATTCAATGGACATTTTAGAGGGATGGCCCATAGACTAAGGGCATTATATCTGTATGAATATATATGTATATATATATATTTTATATAAGACAGGGGAAAGTGGTGGGAATTCATTGGAACCTGTAAGATCTGGGCATGGCATAGATGGTATGGAATAAGGGGTGGATAATGTCCTGGTTCTGGCGGGGATAGGGTTAATTTTCCCCAGGCTCTGGCAGGGACACAGGTATTCCATCCCATGTGAGCCATGCCCACCGTGAGCTGCCAGGGGAGGGGGCAGGAAGTCGAGGCTTAGAGCAGGCGGGGGTGTCCCGGGGTCTGGTAGGTGAGCGGCAGTAGGTGAGCAGCGGTGAGCGGTGGTTCCATAATCATGTTTGTATATTCCTCTATCCGTGTTATTGTTGTTTTCTTGTTCCTTTTGCTTTTCTTCTTAAATTACCTTGTATCAATCCACGAATTTTGCCTTTTTCTTCCGATTCTGTCCTGTATTGGGAAAGCTCGAGAGAGCGGCATGTGGTTCTTTGTTGCCGTCTTGAGGCCAAATCACAACAAACCCAAATTCCTGAAACTTTTGAATCTTCAATGTAGCTCATTAAAATGATAGGCACAGATAAATATGGTTTTATGTAGACCAAATTGTAAGCAATCAGTATGGACTTTCTGCACTGGGGACTATAATCCCATTCCTGCACTGAGTTTACATGAGCTTCAGAAAGGTTAACAAGTACTACAGAGATTATTTTTTCTTTTATTTCTCTTAGAATTATGAATTCATTTCCTTGCAATTACCTTCTTTGAACCACATCTGTTATCCCCACACTTATGCCTCATTGACTTGGACTACTGTCAAGTATCAATTTTCTGTTAAAGAAAATCTTGTGTGTGTTTTTCCTGACTCCACAGACAAAAGGGAAATTGTAGGGGCTTTGTATCTCATCTAGTAGTGGAGGAAAAGTAGCCTCCCATGTTGTTTTGGAATGAAGTTTCAGAATAATTTAATTAGAGTGCTTGCACTTGGAAAGCATCAGATGTTGCCCTAGGCACTTAATGTATGTGTGTGTGTATACATATGTACACATATGTTTATGAAGAATCATAGAATCATAGAATCTCTCAAGTTGGAAGGGACCCATAAGGATCATCGAGTCCAACTCCCAGCTCCTCACAGGACTACCTAACACTAAACCATATGACTGAGAGCGTTGTCCAGACATTCCTTGAACTCTGACAGGCTTGGTGCCATGACCACTTCCCTGGGTGAACTTCCCTGTTCCAGTGACTGACCTTCCTCTCAGTGAAGAACCTTTTCCGAATGTCCAATCTGAATTTCCCCTGATGCAGCTTCATTCCATTTCCTTGTATCCTATCGCTGGTCACCAGAGACGCTCACTTAAGGTTCTACTCCTCAAGGTTGAGAGATTCCTTGCCACAACAGATTCTCAGTAGGTGACTAATAGCACGCTAAACTTTGAAATCTTAGCTAAGTGATATAAGGATTGATTGCACATATATAATCCTTTAGACATAAAGCATTGGCCAAGTCTGGGACTAGAATTGGATCCAGCCGCACCTAGACGCCTCTCTGAGAAGGAGTTTAGAAAGCACGGGGGTCCTTTCTGAGCCTCGTGACTCAACAGGAGGGTCTCCCTGACAGCTCTGTCTGACCCTGTCCTCTATGCAGTAAATAATCAAGCGTACCCTTCCATCAAATCTCATAAACCTCTGTTGCATTCACTACTAACTTTGTTAAATCACTGTTTTATGTTAATAAATATTTCACTGCTGCTCTCTTAGGAGTGAAGTTAATCACTCCGCCCACGACAGGAGATTAGCACCTCCCCCTCCACTCCCCCACCCTTGAGGAAGTTGTAGACTGCAATGAGGTCACCCCTCAGCCTTCTCTTCTCCAAGCTGAACAAGCCAAGTGACCTCAGCCGCTCCAAGTAAATCTTGCACTCAAGACCTTTCACCATTTTGGTTGCCCTCCTCTGGACACACTAATAGCTTGATGTCCTTCTTATATTGAGGCACCCCAAACTGCACACAGTACTTGAGGTGGGGCCACACCACTGCAGTGTAGAGTGGGACAATCACCTCCCTCGACCAGCTAGCTATGCTGTGCTTGATGCACCCCAGAGCACGGTTGGCCCTTTTGGCTGCCAGAGCACACTGTTGACTCATATTCAATTTGCCATCAGCCCAAACCCCCATATCTCTTTCAATGGGGCTGCTCTCCAGCCTCTTGTCCTCCAATTTGTATGTGTAAGAAGGATTACCCCATCCCAGGTGCAGAATCTGGCACTTGCTCTTATTAAATTTCATGCAGTTGGTGATTGCCCAGCTCTCTAGTCTATCTCTGTAAGGCCTCTCTACCCTCGAGGGAATCCACAGCTCCTAATTTAATATCATCGGCAAACTTACCTAATGTACATTTGATTCCTGCATCCAGATCATTTATAAAAACATTAAAGAGAACTGGCCCTGGGGAACCCCACTGGTGACAGGTCACCAGCCTGATGTAACCCCATTTACTATAATTCTTTGAACCCGACCTGTCAGCCAGTTGTTCACCCAATGTATTATGGACTTGTCTAGCTGTATGCTGGACATTTTGTCCAGAAGGATACTGTGAGAGACAGTATCAAAAGCTTTGCTAAAATAAACATCCCCCCCCCCATCTACTGGCTTCCCTTGGTCAACTAGATGGGTGATCTTGCCATAAAAGGAAATTAAGTTAGGTGAACAGGACTTTCCCCTCATGAACCCATGCTGGCTATGACCAATGACTTCATTGTCTCTCAAGTATTTTTCAATAACTCCCAGAATAACCATAATTTTACCAGGCACTGCAGTGAGACTGACAGGCCTGTAATTAACTGTAGTTTACTGCATTTTAGAAGATCTGGCTGGTACATGCCATTCTTTTCTTTAAAAAACACATTTGAAGGACCTGTGATAAGCCACTTAAGCATTTACCAGACAGAAAAGTGCTGCTTGCTGTTCCTTCTGATCTTACAGTTTCATTATCTCCACACAATTTGCTTGTTTCTCTTCCACATTACTTCTGTCTTATTTGTTCTGTGCTTGTAATCTTTCCCCTTTTGTCTAATTGTGTTTTTTCTCCTTATCATTGGCTCTGCTTTTCTATGTTCTCATTTACTTTGAGAAATAAGAGAGTGGATTTGGATTTTATAAGGATAGAGGTAGCTCTACCATAAATAGTGCTTCCAACATACGAGAAGCTGTAGAAGATGACTGTGTAGGGTTCCAAGTCAGTTTTAAAAGTTATGTTCACTGTCAAATGACTAAGAATAGATAAGGAGGAAAACTGAGTGTGCAGAGCTAACCAGAAAAGTCAGAATAAAAATAAGAAACAGCAAGAAACTTCAGAGGCTTTTAAAAAACCCAAGAATCTATTTAACATTTATGGTAAGAGGAAGGTCAAGGAGTCTGTTGGACCACTATTCATTGGGAAGAGATGGCTGAAGGTGTTTTTTTTTTTTGTATGATCAACCACAAGTAGGTGATCACCACAGTTAATAACATAGGACAGGGAACTGCTGGAGAGGGTACAGCAAAGGGCTACCAAGATGATTAGGGGACTGGAAGACCTCTCTTATGAAGAAAGGCTGAGGGATTTGGGTCTCTTCAGTCTGGAAAAAAGACGACTGAGGGGGGACCTTATCAACACTTACAAATACTTAAAGGGTGGGTGTCAGGAGGATGGGGCCAGGCTCTTTTCAGTGGTGCCCGGGGACGGGACAAGAGGTAATGGGCACAAACTTGAACATAGGAAGTTCCATCTGAACATGAGGAGGAACCTCTTTACTTTGGGGTGGCAGAGCACTGGAACAGGCTGCCCAGAGAGGTGGTGGAGTCTCCAACTCTGGAGACATTCAAAACCCACCTGGACGTGTTCCTGTGCAATTTGCTCTAGGTGACCCTGCTCTGGCAGGGGGGTTGGACTAGATGATCTCCAGAGGTCCCTTCCAATCCCTTTCATTCTGTGATTCTGTGATATGGTGAAGCTATAATGGCCTACCACAAAGAACAGTATTGATATAGCTCTTCATATAAAGATATTGGCTGATGAGGTGGTTCAGGTGAGCTGCATCAGAGGATAATTAAAAGGCTTTCAAGAGCAGGCTGAGGAGAAAGCTAGACCCTGAAGTTCCAATGGCTTACATTTAGTTCCTCAAAAAATTACTGGAACCTAAGCTATATATAATCACTTACTAAAAAGTGAGATATGGAATAACAGGCAACAAAGTGTTATACTAATCTAAGTTCTTTTTTATGTATCCTATGGATATAGGAGGAACTGTTACCTTGATTTTTAATTTTTTTTGTATGCTTTTGGCATTTTTCCTGGATATTATTTTAAGCAAACTACAGAAGGGAAGGGATATAGATTAATATGCAGTAGGCTTGATCAGGAAAAATGTATTCTGAATAGTCATGATTAAATAATCAGGATGAGTAGATGAACTGAATATGTTCTTCATGACTGAGTCTTGAGTTTGAAAATCAGTATTTTTAATAACAATCTGTGATGAAATAGAGTATGCTTATTAAAATTGCAAATAAGCACTGTGTTGGGACTGACTGCAGATTTGCTGTAGAGCATGATTAGAATTCAAAACAATCTTAGATAATTTTATTTGAAAACAGGATGCATTTCAGCACAGACAGGGACAGGGCTTGGTATTTAAATGGGAATAAACAACAGCAACATTCGTTCCAGGGCATAAATGCCTAAATGAAGGGGAGGAGAGAGGAATTACTGTGAATCATAAGCTGAGCATCAGTTGCAAGTAAACTGAGTACTACAAATAGCTGTACAGATTGCAAAATGCATGAAACTTATCAGTCTGCCAGGCTTGACACTAACAAGATTTTGACTAGGGTAAGAGTGTTCAGCTATGGCTACCACATTTAAGAAAGGTAGTACACTTGGCTGCAGATACTCCAGAAGACAACCATGCAACTTGTGAGAAGTTTTGAAAGCTTGACTTTGCACTAATGCAAATAGCTTAGCTCAGAGGAGGGGAAGACTGAAGAGAGACATCATAATTGTGCCCAAATATCTCTCTCTCCTATCCTGCCTTGGCACAAAAAAGAAAAGCAGCCAGTGTTCTGTGCCCATAATGGATAGGGTAAAAAGTAATGGTCTCATTTGTAGCAAGAGAAGTGGAGGGCCACGAACATGATCAGAGGGCTGGAGCACCTCTCCTATGAGAACCAGCTGAGAGAGTGGGGCTGTTCAGCCCAGAGAAGAGAAGGCTCCAGGGAGACCTTACAGCAGCCATCCAGTACCTAAAGGGGGCTTACAGGAAGGATGGGGAGGCACTCTTTATGAGGGAGTGTAGTGATAGGACAAGGGGTAATGGTTTCAAACTGAAAGAGGGGAGATTTCGATTAGATATTAGGAAGAAATTCTTTACTGTGAGGGTGGTGAAGTGGTGGAACAGGTTGCCCAGGGAGGTTGTGGAGGCCCCATCCCTGGAAGTGTTCAAGGCCAGGCTGGATGAGGCTTTGAGCAGCCTGGTCTAGTGGGAGGTGTCCCTGCCCATGGATGGCAGGGGGATTGGAACTAGATGATCTTTAAGGTCTCTTCCAAACTGAACCATTCTATGATTATATAAGAAGGTACAGATTAGATAGGAAGAAACATTTTCTCATAGTAAGAATAGTTAAGCATGGAAATGTATTGTTTAAAGGGCTGAGTGGAGTCTCTTTGGGGGTTTCTAGGAATAAATTAAACATAATCTGTCAAAAAGGTTATAAAATGGATTCTACTATATTGACCAACCAATCAGCCTCACCTCTGTGCCTAGTAAGATCATGGAACAGATCCTCCTGGAAGACATGTCAAACCATATGGAAGGCAGGGAGGTGATAAGAGATAGCCAACATGGCTTCACCAAGGGCAAATCATGCCTGACTAATCTAGTGGCCTTCTGTGATGGAGTGACTGCATCAGTGGACAAGGGAAGAACTATGGATATCATCTACCTGGACTTCTGTAAGGCCTTTGAGATGGTCCCCCCAATGTTCTTGCTGCTAAATTGGAGAGATATAGCTTTGATAGATGAATAAAGAATTGGCTGGATGGCTGCGTCCAAAGTCAACGGTTCAATGTCCAAGTGGAAGCCAGTAACGAGCGGTGTCCCTCAAGGGTCCATGCTGGGATCAGTACTATTTAATATCTTTACTTCAGAGAGTGCAGTTAGTTAGAGGAGGATAAGCTGAAAAGTAAAACTACTGAAAAAAAAACTAGTTCTGTTTTACCTCAAACCAGGACAATCAGTGACATAGACAGCAGGATTGCATGCACCCTGTAAAAGACGGCCTGTAAATTCCCTGACGAGGGGGAGAAGGCCCTCCAAGCCTTCAATGGAATGCCTCAAACACTCACAAGGAAATAAATAATGCAGGCCTGACGTTCAAAGAACTGATAAGGCTCACAGGCCTGGAAAAGCAGTGGGAGGACTGTCTTGTGAAGACAGGATAGTTCTGCCACTCGTGTGGTGAGCTTGCTAGTTCTCAGTTCTCAAGGCCATTGTGTCCGATGAGTGACCTTTGCTTCATTATCTGTGAAATGCATATGAAAGCGCACACCCCTGCATATGCTAATGAAGATTATAGAGATCATGCTAAACATGTATGACTATGGCACTCGTCTCTCCACCCAAATCATGCTACACATCACCTGGGAGAAGGGAGAAACCTGAGACCAGGCTGTCCTTGGCAAGGGGGGTGGACCACGCTCATTCAGCAAACATAAGTGCCCCTAGAGAGGGGAACAAAGAGGAAACAAAAGAAGAAGATAGTGCCTGGGAAGATTCTTTCCAAAAAGAAGACTGTACCTGGGAAGATTTATCCAAGAAAGAAGAAGATTATGCCTGGGAAGTTTCCCTGAAAAAAGACACTGGAACCAGGACTGGTGATCTCTCTGTCTCTGTCTTTTTCTCTGTTTTTTCCTTTCTCTTTCCCTCGGTTTCTCTTTTCTCTTAGAGTTGTTAAGTAACGGTTAGAGTTGTTAAGTAACGACCTTAAGTACCGCTTGCCATAAGTTGTTGTATACCTGTTGTTAAGTAACACAATGCATACCTCACCACTTGCCATAATTTGTTATATACCTAACCAATTATCGTGGACTTGTTAAGACCTATACTAATCATTTTGGGAAACTAATAAATGTTTCTGTATGGACCTTGAGATTTATCTCACCTTAGTCTGCACCGTTGAGGATTTACGAATCTGAAGTCACTTACCCCCCCTCTTTCCTGAGAGTGGGATGTGACACACTTCCAGAAGGTTTGCCGATGACACCAAGCTGTGTGGTGCAGTCAACATGCTGGAGGGACAGGATGCCATCCAGAGGGACCTGGACAGGCTTGAGAGGTGGGCCCGTGCAAACCTCATGAAGAACAACAAAGCCAAGTGCAAGGTCCTGCACCTGGGTCATGGCAATCCCAGGCACAAATAGAGGATGGGCAGAGAATGGCTTGAG
The DNA here is from genome assembly GCF_964199755.1 of Larus michahellis. Taxonomy (NCBI): domain Eukaryota; kingdom Metazoa; phylum Chordata; class Aves; order Charadriiformes; family Laridae; genus Larus; species Larus michahellis. The sequence goes on along the minus strand of NC_133929.1, from coordinate 24,646,908 downwards.
AGCAGCCCTAAGGAGAGGAGCTTGGGGGTGCTGGTGAATAAGAAGCTCAACGTGAGACGGCAATGTGCACTCGCAGCCCAGAAAGCCAACCATATCATGGGCTGCATCAAAAGAAGCGTGGCCAGCAGGTCGAGGGAGGTGATTCTACCCCTCTACTCTGCTCTCGTGAGACCCCACCTGGAGTACTGCATCCAGCTCTGGGGGCCCCAGTGCAAGAAAGACATAGACAAGTGATAGGACAAGGAGTAATGGTTTCAAACTGAAAGAGGGGAGATTTCAATTAGATATTAGGAAGAAATTCTTTACTGTGAGGGTGGTGAGGCACTGGAACAGGTTGCCCAGAGAAGTTGTGGATGCCCCATCCTTTGAAGTGTTCAAGGCCAGGCTGGATGGGGCTCTGAGCAACCTGGTCTAGTGGGAGGTGTCCCTGCCCATGGCAGGGGGTGTTGGAACTAGATGATCTTTAAGGTCCCTTCCAACACAAACTATTCTATGATTCTATGATTCTATGATTAAATATGGTGTTTCATATGGTTATTTAGGAGTACTTCCTGTAATTTACTTCATTTTAATTCCATGTTAACTTAATCATTGACAAGGATGAATTGATGAATTGTTAACTGGAGAAACAGGAGAGGGATGTAGGAACTAGATTCATTTGGCTGATGCAAATTTTTCAGGCACTACTGTCACGGTCCATTTGGATCTCTCAACTTTACAGGACAAAGTACTCTGTAAATTAAACTTTATTTTATGAGCTCATTAGGAAAGAAAACAAACACACATGCCAAACAAGAATGCAATTCCTTTTGCCCAGACTATTCTAGCACATGAATTCACTAATTCATCACTTAAGTAATGAGGTTTCTCACTCACAAGTTCTCTAATTCATAACTCACAACTCATAACTTGTAACTCATGCACCTATGAGCAACAGCATAACTTGTAACTTGTAACTCATAACTCGTAACTCGTGCACCTAGCTGACAGCGAGAGTTCTCATCCTTCCTCCTCTGTCACAGTGCAGGTGTCCTCTGTATCACACTGGGAAGCATGAAAGACTCAGCAGTCCAGCTGCTGTTGGATCCACTTCAAAAGCTAACATATTTATACCTTTTGGATTGGAAGTTTGGTCCATACCATTTCCATGAGTTAGCGGGTTCTCAAGAAGCTATCAGACAACCAATATGCAAGGATTATGGCTGCAGGAGACAGCAAGCTGCAGGTTATAACGGCTGCATAATGACTTTTAGCCCTTCCTGGCCATTGTGTCCTGCCTATGTGTTGCCCTTGCTTTGACCTAATGGAGCTGCTCCCAGTATGCATCAGGCCTTAGCATAAGCTGTGTGTTAGCCAAAATCTGAGCAAGAGTTGAGTGAACAGTCACAACTACTGTGGCAGATGTTGAAATTCAGCAGGGAAAATGTGGAAAAATAAAGGCAAATAGCAGCAGCAGAGGCAAAAATAAGAGAGGTGATAACCGGTCTACCTTCTCACTATAGCAGCATAGCAGCCATCTTCCTCTCCTATGGCCCTTTCCCAACAGCTCAATTCTCTGCCAGCAATTCCCATCTGTGCTTTCCACCAAATTCCATCAGCTTTTCTCCACAATTCTTCTGCTCCCCAGTTGCTCTGAGAGTAATTCCTTAGTAGTCCAGTGTTCCTTCTGTTACTCTATTCCCCCCACTAACGTTTTGTTGACAGTGTATGTTTGTCTCAAAATGAAGAATGTGGCCTTATACATGACATTAGCTAGAGTTTAGTATTGAAAATTATTTGCATCCATTATTGCACCTGGAACTACACAAAATCTTGGAAAATATGTCCAGTGCTTTTCTGTAGAAGAGCAAGGCATCTGGTCTCAGAGACTGATAGCCTTTTTGGGAAGCATGGAGATGAAAACATTGCAAGTAAGCTGGAAAAGAATTACAAAATTCACTTTGTTGGGAGAAAGTAACTATGGGTGGCAGTGGACAAAGCTGGCTTTGCTAGAAGCAAGAATGAGAGAACAGATGATAACTGAGAAGATGGTTGCAGAAGACATAACAAGGAGCTTTGGAAAAGAAGAGAGAGCAGAAGATGACACAGGTAACGTGCAATGTGGATGGCTCAAAGTAAATATATGCTGTAAGGTAATCAGGATTATGTAATTTAAAAGTATATGATTAGACATTGTGGAATAAATACTAAATTGGCTAAAAAATACAAAAGTACAGCATTGTTCACACCTTAAGGAAAAGTATAAAATCAAGAGGCTTCTGAGGTAGAAAATAGCCGCAGCTGGCATGAAGGACACAACATCTGTGGTTCCCTGATAAGCTACATGAGGTACGGGACGGGATGCAATTATTCCGCGGCTTTACCTTATGATGTATAGCGGATATGGGAATGGGATGATACCATGACACAGATAAGCTGCCAATTAGCTGCCCGCTCGATACTCAGAGCCAACATTTTGTCAAATTTTGATGAAATGCTGTCCTTTGTGCGAACTTTGCTCATTATAATGTCATTATAATACCAAAACACACCTCCATCCCAAAGGCTACCCGCCTCCAAGGTGCGACCACTCCTTCTTGAGTCTGCGCCCTGAATTTCTCATAAACTATACCTTTAATTGTGAAGCGAGAGAAATTTACACCAATCATGATAAAAGTATGTATGACTAAAGTCACTCAAACTCCACCTTGAAGATAACAAATAGTATAAAAATAGCCCAAGAGAGGGGGGATACCCAGGGAAGACACCATCATAAAGAATTCCATCACTGATTTCCAGGATCAGTCGACGGGCTGAGCCTCTCTTCCCCCCCATAGGGACGCCTTTGGGTAAGACTTAGATTATATCGAGTGCTTCCTCGGGAAACTTAGAAATTTCTCTAGAGACTCTTTTTTCTACATTTAAAGCCAGGCTGTATCGTTTATAACTTTGTCGCGCGTTTTGTATATGTAACAATACTTTCATTTGCACGTGCTTTGCAGACAGTGTATTTATCACCGGTGTCCTGGTTCCGGTGGGGATAGGGTTAACTTTTCCTGGTATTCCATGCCATGTGAGCCACGCCCACCCTGAGCTGCCGGGGGAGGGGGCAGGAACTTGCTGCTTAAAAGCGGGCTGGGGCGTCCCGGGTCCGGCCGGTCGGCGAGCGGCGGGGAGCGGCGGAGCGGCGGTCCCGTAATCGCGTTTGTATATTCCCCTGTCCGTGTTGTTGTTGTTTGCCTGTTCCCTTTGCTGTTCTGTTAAACTGCTTTTGTCCCAACCCAAGAGTCTTGCCTTTTCTTACGATCCTTCCTGTGTTAGGAAGGCACGTGCGAGCGGCACGTGGTTCTTTGTTGCCATCTGAGGCTAAACCACGACAACCGGCAATCCTAAGAACCTATATATCTGTTGTTTAAATAAACTGCACTTTTTTTAAGTAGCTAGTCATTTTGGTTTCTCACTGAACGCGACCAAAGACTCAAGAGTGGCCGTGCTAGTTCATGAGCACGACTAGACTGAAGGTGCAGTCCACTATTAGTGTGTCCAAATCGTGATAGTTTAATACATATTAAACGCGACTGGACTGATAGTGCTGAATTGGGCATCACTCAGAATTTAAACCTAGCCTCACCTAGCCTCCCACCTCGGTGAGGAGTGTTAGAACACAAGGGGGTTTATTTTCTGCCAAAACCGCTTTGCCCCTTTTCACGCAACAGACATCTAGCATGAAAGCTTGGAGGAAAAGAAAGACTAAGGTGAAAACAAATAAATATATTAGACAACGAGGGGAAGATAAGTAGAGGAAAAAAGCTAGAATAGGAGAAATCCTAAACTCGACATTATTTAACAGACACGTGGTGCTTTGTATTTTTGACAGAGCAGTTATACATGGCTTTTCATAGGATCTCAAAAATGTTTTCCATTTAGAAACACTTTTCAAGGCCTCTGAAACTGTGGTTAACAACAGAAGAGCCCAGTTTCTCTCCTGAAACTTCTGCAGCTGTCTTTATGAGCTCTGCCCATTAGCTACAAAAGGAGGGAAAAGCCATTTGGAAAGCCTAAAACTTCTTTGCACACTGTTAGCACAAGATTAGGAAGTGTCTGATATTGTCAGTGCTCTTTGGTGTCTTTCTCTGTGCTTTCTGAATTCTCATGAGGCCTTTTTGGATCTCTGGGTTGGTATGTAAGAATGATAAATTGTCCTTATCTCCTAAGTGTTTTTCTAGTCCTGTACTTTACATACTCCACTTCCCTTGTACCTTGTGTTCAGCAATGCAGATTTTTAGGTGTTGTTTTCATCAGCACTGTCTCCTAAGAGGCAACAGACAATACTGAAACAGAGGCTCACAGTTTTTGATATGGAAAGCAATAGGATATTTATCAGTTATAAGTTGGGGACTATAAGCCAATAAAAACCAGAAATGGTTGTAGCCACTTCAAAAATAGAAGCTAAAAGCAACAGGGACTCTGGTCTCTCTTCCCCCAAAAGGAATAGGTGAGCTCCATATGAACAGTGTATAATAATACAGAAACAAGTGTTTATTAAGGATTAAAAAATGGTGTCAATCAAGAAGTTCCCATTTTGAAAGGTGGAGAGTTCCGTAATACCTGTGAGAGTGTTTGAGGAGGTATTTTAAGGAACAAGGAAGTTTTCAGTTGAGGACAGAATGGCACTGAAAGTACTGCAATTGCAAAATTCATGCCATTGTGAAAGCTTCTTTTACTTTAAGGCAATGCCTTAAAGCAGACTTCGATAAGCATATTGTTCTGACAATTGCGACTTTTAATTAAGTTATTGTTGATGAAATTTGTCAGATATGTCTGGGAGATGTGAAGAGCTCAACCTGGAAGAGATTTTTGGCTCCATAGAAAAAAACACAGGGAAAGTAGCAGTTGTTACGGCACTCTGATGCAGAAAGGAAACCTCCTTGGCTCTGAATGAATGCTGAACAACATGTGTTTTAGACTCTCATGGAAGTGAAAGAAGTCATCCTAGCAGGTAGGAGATTACTCTTGCATGTGGCTTTCTGAACCATGCTGTGGGCATTTAACTGAACTTTTATGGCATTGTATGCTGTGTTTCATTTCTTCTACCCTGGGGGGGGGAGTCTCCTTGTGGAAATTGTGTTCTCTGAATCAGTTGGTCTGTATTGAGGGTCACACCTCCTCATGTCACAGCTTAAGTCTTACTGCTAGCATCTCTTGGAATGCTTCCAGTCTTCATATGTTGTGACTATTCCAGGCAAAATTTACACAGTTCCTCGGAGGACTACTCTGTAGACTCTATTAGATCTCATTGGCTGGAAACATCCAAGGCTAAGACCTTGTCTACACTAGGAAGATTTTGGTAGCTTTTCCAATTAAACCACTATAGACAAAAATTAATGAGTTTTAAGGTGAGGAATGATAAATTTACAAAAAGTCTGTATGATGAGATTGCAGGGGAATGAGCTCAATGCCCCAGTTCTGTGTCTGCTATCCTAAAAGTGGGGGAGAAAATTCCATGCTGAGTTTGTTTTATTTGTCTTTTGGTTGTTCAGCCTGAGGACAGAAAATAAGGTCTCCCCCATAGCTGTCTCTTCTCCAGGCTAAACTACCCCAATTCTCTCAGACTGTCTTCATAGGACAGGTGTTCCAGCTCTCTGATCATTTTCGTGGCCCTTCTCTCGACCCGCTATAACAGGTCTTCCTTGTACTGGGGGCCCCAGAGCTGGATGCAGCACTCTAGGTGGGGTCTCACCAGAGCAGAGTAGAAGGAGAGAATCACCTTCCTCGACCTGCTGGCCACACTTCTTTTGAGGCAGCCCAGGATATGGTTGGCTCTCTGGGCTGCAAGTGCACGTTGCCAGCTCACGTCCAATTTTTCATCCACCGGTATATCCCCAAGTCCTTCTCTGCAGGGCTGCGCTCAATCTCTTTATCTCCCAGCCTGTACTGAAACTGGGGATTGCGCTGACCCAGGTGCAGGACCCTGCACTTGGCCTTGTTGAACTTCATTAGGTTCGCATGGTCCCACTCCTCAAGCCTGTCCAGGTCCCTCTGGATGGCATCTCTTCCCTCTAGTGAATCAACTGCATCACTCAACTTGGTGTCATTCACAAGCTTGCTGAAGGTGCACTGAAGTCCCACTGTCTATGTCATTAATATCATGTCAAAACCTGAACTCTGTTTACATATCTTGTTCTAGCTGCAGATCGCACTATCCCGTCCCTCTGTCTCTGCTTGCCCTGCCAGAGGGTCAAATATTGCCAGAGGGTTAAAATATTCCCTTGAGTCAGGGGTCTAATTTTGCTCACACCCTAGCACAGTTCAGGTAACAGGTTAAGTTAGTGTAAGTAGTTGCTCTTAGTTAGTTCTGACTATATATGTCAGTAAGCTTTTGGGGGCAGGGCTCCTAATCTTTCCTTCCTTCAGAGGCTGAACAGGTAGCTTTTCTCCTTATATTCGTGAACCCATCCAAATTCATGGAAATCTCAAGGTAGCAGTGTGGTTGCACAAGCTTAAGCACATTAGCTCATGGGGTGGCTGCAGGGTGCAAGGGAGAGCATCAGCTTGAGCTCAAAAGCCACTGAGCAGTGAGAGAGAAACTTCTTAGTGGCTGGAGCATGCTAGTGAAGTAATATTCTTCCCCCACTATAAGTTATGCCACAATTAGTCTTTGTCTGCCTGGAGTAGTGGGAGAAGAAATACCTGGGAAAATACTTGGGAAAAGTAGAGAAACAAGACCCAAGCATAATAACTAACAATGCTAAGATCTTTGAAGCTGGCTCGTACACCACTCAACTCATGGATTTCATCATGTGAAGCAGTATTTTTTTGTAATAATTCATATTGGTTTACATGATCACTCTCTGACTCCAATCGTTCAAAACAACATTCATTTTTTAATTGTTGGGGATTTTTATTTGAACATTATATATATATGTACAAAACCATCTATGCCCTATTTTTTTCCTTTTTTTTTTTTACAATTTCATGTTATTTACAAAGCAGGACAGCAAAATAACTTATAAAGAATACCAATACTGTACAAAAAGAAAACCGATAACTGATTAAATTGTTGGAAAATTGGTATTTTACAGTGTTACAGATCACTAATCTGTAAAGTAGCATTTTGAAGTATGTGTCCAGCCTGGTTTATGCTGGACTAAGTCCATCTGCAAACTGAAAACAGATCTGCAGTACAGGTGATCAAAAATTGTTCAAAACAGATGTTGTATAGCTATACCTTTAAAGTCATGGCTTCTCTATAGTAATGGGCTTTCTTAACCAAGGAGAGGAGCTGTCCTAACTTCAGCACTATAAAGTATTTCCAAAATAGTACAAGTACATACAGTATTAGAGAACCTGATTTTCCTTTCTTTCCCAATACTTGCAACACTCTTTCAAAACTTAACTTCAGGATGCAAAGAACTAACCTGTAGTTTGTTTCATATGTTAGATTTGTTGTTTGCTTTTACTAAAAAAAACCCTAACAACCTTATAAAGACAAATGAACAAAACAATAAAATATAAATCTCCAAACCTGATCATTCCCAATATATTCTATTAGTGGTTAATGAATCCCATTAATCCCATGTCCTATGCCGAAATACAGTATACATTAGAGCAAATCAGTTACTGTTTAGGAGTGGGGTTTGTTTTGCTTTTTTGTTTTTTTTTTTTCAGAAACAGGATTTTGTCACAAGTAATAACAACTTGAGTCTATATGTTCCATTGTTTCATGGACCAAAGTAGCCCCCATTTGTTAATTCCTTTAGGATGTGAAGAAACAATGACATTTCTTTAAATGTGCATTCTACCCCAACTATTCAAGCTGGGATCCCATTTACATCCATATGTAGGTTATTCCTGGTAGCCAAAACATTTACATATTGATTTAAGAGGTGTTTATCAGCTGTAGCTCCCCACTGTAGTTGATAGGATGTGAAGGTGTTTTATATTTCACAGGCTCAGGCCTTAATTTTCCAAGTACTGCATTTGTCCTACAAAATGGCAACAATACAGACTGTATGACAGACTAAAGTTTGTGTGATCTTCACAGAGAAGAATGAAGATGAATGCGAATGCTCCTTTGAATGTCACTGGGTTACACATGGCCCTGACCCCACTCAACAAGGCAGCATTAACAGTACTGGTAAGCAGAACACTCTTTATATTTCTAGATCAATAGAAATACTGCTGCTACCTATTTTTATTAGGAAGAACCCATGTTCCTAAAACTCAATTTGGACACCAGAAATTAAAGTTTGGTTACTAAAATAAATGTTTCAAAAAGCTGAAATGGAGGTAGAAAATGTGCTTGGTTTCCTGATGTCTTCACTGAAGAAAACACATCCCTTTTTATTGCATAGACTGCTCAATATCCCTAATGCCTTAAAAGCAGTTCTCCTGCTTTTTATCATGAACTATATGCAAACTATTTGTAATGCTGAAAGCTATATACATCTGTAGAAGAAAATACTCTCTGAGTTGATTTTTTAATGTTTATTTCTAGGAAGCAGTCTTTTATCAGGTAATAAAATAAGATACTGTAATTGCAGGTGTACTAACAAGGTTTTTATGTAAAAAATTGTAAAAGATGACCTAAATTCATTTGTGGGGTAAACACTTTGAATTTCAGTATTATTATCTGGAGATGAACTTGGTCCAAAGACTCTAAGGGCTGCACCTCCCCTTCCTCTTCTTGAGGGGTGAAAACAGAACAGAAGAATGTTGTGGAGGAATGGCTGAGTTCGAAGGGACATGATCTGATTGCGATGAACAATCCAGCCTTTCACATGAGCCTTGAGGAGAAGCCTGTTTAACTACAAGCAGGAATGTGACCATGAACTATCCTTGAAATTCCTCAAGGAGCAGAAGTAACAAGTCGGTAAACAAGATAAGAGGAACCACATCTGTGAATAGAGAAAGAAAGTTGTGCTTCATAGCCAGGGGTGGACACAGGACGTGTACCAATGGAATAATTGCCTTAATCACCTAAACATAAGTTGTAACCAATCACATATCTGTTGCTATCGCTTGTTCTTATTGCCTGTCTATATATACTCTGTGAAAACTTGAATAAAGGGAGAACGATCATACTCATATTGAGATTCCATCGTTACTCCGGGTCCGTCTCCCACTCCGACATCCTCCGACATCTGGTAGCAGAGGATGGTTCAGCGCGACTGAGTTCTCCGAGACTGCGGTAAGCAGCTAGAGGAGGGGAGTGGGAAACTTCGGCTGGGAGACGTGCTGCTTGGGCGCATCAGCGGGAGCAGACAACGGCGTGAGGTCGCTCCTCACCTCCCAGGCGCAGCTATGGAAACAGAAGCTGCGGCCACGCTACTCGCTGGGATCCTCTCTAAGAGAGGGATTGAAACACCAGCGAAACTGTTGCTCAAACTGATTAAATTGGGACAAAGATGGGGTCACTTTTCTGACACACGTATGTTGTTTTCGGTCTTGGAATGGCGGGAATTTGGAGGGACAATGTGGTATAAAATAATTGAAGGAGATGAAAAAGATGAAAAAGAAATAAAAGCCGTCCATGGGCTATGGAATACAGTGTTAGAGACTTTGAAAGCCATGAAAGCGGAGCGAGAAGTAGCTTGTGCAGCGGCTCAAATGTTAAGTACCGGAGCCGCTGTTACACCACCTACAAGTAAGCCGGGACCTATTGCGCGGCTTCTCAGTCTGCCCGCTGTTAAAGGAATGACTGGGACAGTCTGTCAATCTGTGGCGGAGATTCGAGCGAGAGAAATTCCGGGTCCGACTGAGAGAGGGAGGGATTTGTTGCCTGAACCTTTGCAAAGTGCGGGGAAAGAGGAAGTGGCTGCGGCGCAGCCAGAGTCAGACAATAACCATCATGCGGAAGTGCCGCCAGCAAAAATTCTAGTAGGGGAGGAGGTAAAAGCTACGTCTGACCTCATCGATCTGGGAGGAGCGACGTGCAGACCTCCGCCTGCAGCACCGCCCCTGTCAATTTCAACAACTCCGCCTGCGGCGCCGCCTCTCCGGTCGCCTCTCCCGGCGACTCCGGCCCCCTTGTATCCACCGTTGCCCTCGTCCACTGAATCGTCTAGGCCGCCAACTCCACCTGCTGGCAGGAGTAAGACATCAGCACCCGATGCCACGGATGGACTGTTACAGTCCGTGCTACAGCGGCTTGAGAAGTTAGAAACAACTATTAAACCAACAGATAATAGACCTTCCTGGTTAATGAACCCTACGGTGCCTCCAAGAACCACGCGATGGAGTGGTATCATTAGAGACGCTATACTAGAGGGACAATGGGGAGCAGCTGCTAGCTTGGGCGGTGCTCCACCGCTTGCCTGTCCTGTTGTGCATGCTAATGGCACGGGAAAGTGGGAACCACATGATTGGAAAATCCTGCAGCAAGTACGTACCACCATTTCAACCTATGGCGTAAAATTTGAAGCTACCCGACAGATCGTTAGCTGGATTTTTTCGGCTGACCTGATGTGTCCATATGATTGTCCTAATCTGATGAGACTGTTACTTACTCCAACACAATTCCTGCTGTGGGAGTCATCCTGGCAACAGCGAGCTATGAATGAAGCTGCTCGTCGGCAGGGAGAAGGTGACCCTCTGAGAGGAGTAACAGCCGATATGTTTACAGGAGCTGGACCATATGGTAATTTGGATGTACAATTGACATTCCCGGCAAACCTGTTGCAGCGATCTGCGCAACTAGCTCTGGAAGCCTTTCTCGGCCTACCCGGATCTGCCAGTCCATCATTCAGTATGATGATGCAAGGAGCTACTGAAAAATATAGTCATTTTGTTGACCGGCTGTGGGACGCTGTCATGAATCATCCTGATTTAGATGATAATAATAAACAACAAATGTTTAAAATATTGGCCTTTGACAATGCCAATAAAACGACCAGGCAGATTTTAGCCAGTCTGCCTAAAGGAGCAGGCGTTGAAGAAATGTTGATGAGAGTAGAAAGAGCTGAAGCTCAGCGGCAGAGTTCTACAGTCGCCGCCGCTGTGCAAGGAGCTGTCTGAGAAATTGTGCAGCCTTTGGCCGCAGTTGTACAAAAGAAATCATTGAAGTCATCTGGTGGGCCCTTCCGCGGGAACTGTTACCATTGTGGGGAGTCCGGCCACGTTAAACGTCACTGCCGCAAAGTCGTATGGTGCGATAAGTGTCAAAAGACCACTCATGCCACAAGAGCTTGTACGGGAAACTGGAAAGCGAGCGCGGAGAGCGGCCGCGTGCAGACACAAATAAACCCTCAGAGCGAAAAAAAGGTTTTCTTCAACAACACCAACCAGCAACCCGAGGGAGTATGGGGATCGACGTGGAAACTACAGTAGATGTTACTCTTATCGACTCTAAAGTTCAAAAAGTTCCCAGTAACGCAATGGGGCCCTTATTTCACCAGACCAGTGCTATTGGGGGGCTATTACTGGGTCGATCATCAGCAGGAATAAAAGGACTGATTGTATTGCCTGGCGTAATCGACGCTGACTATACAGGTCGCATTTATGTTATGGTTTATACTGTTTGTCCTCCCTTGTTCATTCCTAAAGGTAGCCGAATTGCTCAAATAATTGCCATTGATAATCCATTAGGCTATACTTCAGAATCAGAACCGTATCGTGGTGATCGAGGTTTTGGATCTACGGGACCTGCTGTTTGCTTTACCACACAGATGAACCAGCGTCCCGAGATAGAGATAACCATCTCACAAAATGGCCAAGCTAAGAAGATTCTTGCCATGTTAGATACCGGAGCCGATGTTACAATCATAAGTCGAGATATATGGCCAGTAGGTTGGTCTGTAGAACCGCCAACATCGTCTATTAATGGCATTGGAGGGCATTCCACACCTTGGATCAGCAAACAGCCAATAAAGTTGAAATTCCCAGAAGGCCAACAAGTAAGCCTGAAAGTTTATGTGCTACCATTGCCAGGAACACTGAATGCCTTGATCGGTCGTGATGTGTTAAGTCAGATTGGAGCAGTGTTGACAACGAACCATTTTCCATCACGGGCACTGGTGAGCAGTCGCCCAACCCACCGTTGACTTGGATTTCCAATGCACCCGTGTGGGTTGACCAGTGGCCCATGACAGAAGAGCGACTGCAAATAGCCAGACAACTAATTGCTGAGCAGCTTGCAGCTGGTCATATTAAACCCTCGGTTAGTCCTTGGAATACTCCCATTTTTGTAATCCCAAAGAAGAGTGGAAAATGGAGACTTCTACATGACCTGCGCAAAGTTAATGCGCAAATGCAGACTATGGGTGCATTACAGCCTGGGATGCCATCCCCAAGCATGCTGCCAAGTGGCTGGCACATTTTGATAGTAGATTTAAAAGACTGTTTCTTCACCATTCCTTTGCATCCTCAAGACACGCAGCGATTTGCCTTCTCAGTACCAGCAGTTAACAAAGCGTCACCTGTAGACCGTTATGAATGGGTTGTGTTGACACAAGGGATGAAGAATTCACCTACCCTATGTCAACTTTATGTGGCATGGGCGTTGCAGCCACTGCGGAGCCAGTGGCCAGAAACAATCATCTATCATTATATGGATGACATTCTCTGTTGCCAAAAAGAGCCCTTTACTGATGAGTCATTATGGCAGCTCACCGACATATTATCGAAGAAAGGACTTGTTATTGCTCCTGAAAAGGTGCAGCGTACGGCTCCTTGGAAATATCTTGGCTGGTCTATCATAGACTCTAAAATTCGACCTCAGAAGACGGAAATAGCTACCCAGTTGCGCACCTTAACTGATGTCCAGACACTGCTAGGAGACGTTCAATGGGTGCGGAGCTGCGTAGGCATCTCAAACACCGATATTGCCCCCTTGACAGAGTTGCTAAGAGGCAATCATCCAGCGGATAGCGTCATTTTAACACCGGTGCAACAAGCAGCGCTACAACGTATCGCGCAAAAGCTGCAATCGACATGGTCGTCTCGGCGCCTTTTGCTGTTGGCTATATCCTTACTCATATGTAATACCAAAGAGTCACCATATGCTGTCATTTGTCAGTGGCAAAACAGAAAGGAGGATATGAATCCTCCCACCGCCCCTGAAGGTGATGCCACTGACAAATGTGAGGGAAAGAGAACAAAAGAGGATATGTTCCATATTTTGGAATGGGTATTTTTAGGGGTACAACCAAAAACGAGTATTCAAATGAGAACTGAAGCAATAGGGGAACTGATACGGAAGGGTCGATCCCGAATTATAGAAATCAGTGGTAAAGAACCAGAGGACATTAGCATACCTGTCAACGCCGGACACTTAGAATGGTGGCTGCGCAATGACATTGCCATACAAGAGGCCTTGTTAGGATATAGCGGGAGAGTTCATTCACAACAGCCCCAGGGAAAGCTATGGCAAGTTTTAAAAAGAAATCAGTGGATAGAAAAACCTAAAGTACAGGGAGACCCACTGTCCGATGGTATCACTGTATATACAGATGCAGGTAAACGCTTGCGACGTGCAGCCTGTGTTTGGCAGGAAAAAGGTCAATGGTGTCAGCATATCATTAACAGAGACACCCAAGATTCCCTTCAAACATTGGAACTAACCGCGGTAGTTTGGGCCTTAAATAACTGGTTGAACGTTCCCTTGAATGTGGTAACAGACTCCTTATACGTGGCTGGAGTAGTGCCACGCTTGGAAGACGCTCTACTCTGAGAAACCGTTAATCATCGACTGGGGAGTTTATTTATCCAGATGAGATCTGTTCTTGACCAACGAACAGCTGCCTGTTGTGTTGTACACATTCGTAGCCATCAGTTGAATTTAGGATTAGGTCAGGGCAACCAACTTGCTGATAGCCTGGTTAGTTCCGCTTGCCATGTGCCCCCAACGGATAAATTCCAGCAGGCTAGGCAGAGTCATGAGAATTTTCACCAGAATGCCAAAGGGTTAAAAAGACAGTTTAATTTAACCAACAATGAGGCTCGAGGCATCATTCAAGCTTGTCCAAAATGCGGGAACCATGGTCCAGGGATAGGGGTAGGAGTGAACCCAAAAGGGCTGAAAGCCTTAGAGTTATGGCAGACGGATGTTACGCATATCTCAGAATTTGGTCGTTTGAGGTATGTGCACGTAACCATTGATACTTTTTCAAAAATGGTTTGGGCAACTGCATTACCTGGGGAAAAGGCGCATCACATATGTAAACATCTGCTTGCCTGCTTTGCAGTACTGGGTGTACCTGAGCGCATTAAGACCGACAACAGACCTGCTTATGTTAGCCAAAAGGTTAGGGCATTTTTGCAGAGATGGGGGGTCGAGCATACAACGGGAATCCCGCACTCACCTACAGGACAAGGGTTAGTGGAACGCACGCACCAGGTATTGAAAGACTATCTAGATAGACAAAAGGGAATAGAAACGGATGCCCAACAAAGGTTACATCGCGTGCTCTTTACATTGAACTTTCTCTGTCTCATGGGTGATAGGGAAGAGCCACCAGTGGTAGTCCATCACCAGAATCTTAAATTTAACAGTGCAACAATAATCCCGCAACTTAAAGTAGTGTATAGAGATCCAGTTTCTGGAGTCTGGATGGGACCTGTCCCAGTTATCTTTAATGGTCGAGGTTATATGTGTGTTTCCACAGATCACGGTCCAGTGTGGGTGCCCAGTCGGTCCGTAAAACCTGCTCTGACTCAACAGGATCCACCTGACAACCAAGATGCTCAAGATCCTGATCCTAGGGATGATGACCCCGACGGTATTAGCTCTCTACAAGATTGAACCCAGGGAAAACATGTGGGTTACCTGGGCGAACAGAACAGGGCAGCAAGCCTTTTGCTTATCACTTGCTTCTGCTACAGAGCCTTTTAGAACATGCTTGGTAGGAATACCCGGCTTTAAGGTAGAGGAATTTCGCTCCTATAGTATCAATAATTGTAGTACCTCCTCAAGCGTTAGTCAGTGTAGCGCCAAGCTCATTGATGGCTTGAATGTTACGTTGCCCTGGGACCCCCAAGAGTTGGATCTGTTAGGGTCTATGAGAATTGGCAACACCTCAAAAAATTGGACCCAAACTTGTATATTTTTTGGAGGACCTGGCGTCAAGGGTTTGAATGCTTTTCGAACATTAGATTGGACAGGATGGACAAATGTTACGTCTAAGACACCTTATTATGACTATCAAAATCGAAATTCCTTCTGCGGCACGAATGATACAAGCAGAGATGGCCTGGGAGCCTATGGGGCTGAAATGAAATGACCAATGCCTCTCTGGAACAATGGCACCCCAAAAGCTCTGCCACCAAATGTGTTCTTAATATGTGGTGACCGAGCATGGCAGGGAATTCCGAAAAACGTGGTGGGTGGTCCATGCTATTTTGGTAAACTAACATTATTAGCCCCAAATATGATTTGGTGGAAGAAAGTAACCAAGGATTCCCATTCCAGACGCCTAAAGCGCAATATTATGGGTCTCACACCAAATTGCAATGATGAAATAACTTTACTTAGCGCCACTGAAAGAGTGTTTTTATCATTGTTCGTGCCTGGAGCGGCGGCAGGCAGGGCTTTAAAGGCCGTAGGACGATTGGCTTGTTGGGCTGAGAAACAGGCGAATGTCACCACGGAGATTATCGAAAAGTTGCTGGAAGATCAAAATAGCATGCGCCATGCAATTTTGCAAAATAGAGCAGCAATTGATTTTTTGTTATTAGCCCAAGGGCATGGTTGTGAAGATTTTGAAGGTATGTGCTGTATGAATCTGTCTGATCATAGCGAATCAATTCACAAACAGTTGCAGTGGCTAAAAGAACATGCAAACAAGATTCATCAAAGTCATAACTTTCTAGATGAGTGGCTAACTAATTTGTTTGGAAGGATGCCACCATGGCTGTTAGGATTGCTTGTTGAAGGCTTGCGCATTATACTAATTCTTGTAGTCATAGGTTTGTGTTTATGTGTAATCCTTTCGTGTGTTAAGAGAGCTATAGTAAAGGTAGTAAACCAAGCCTGGATTGTTCAAAAACAAGAAGGGGGATTTGTGGAGGAATGGCTGAGTTCGAAGGGACATGATCTGATTGCGATGAACAATCCAGCCTTTCACATGAGCCTTGAGGAGAAGCCTGTTTAACTACAAGCAGGAATGTGACCATGAACTATCCTTGAAATTCCTCAAGGAGCAGAAGTAACAAGTCGGTAAACAAGATAAGAGGAACCACATCTGTGAATAGAGAAAGAAAGTTGTGCTTCATAGCCAGGGGTGGACACAGGACGTGTACCAATGGAATAATTGCCTTAATCACCTAAACATAAGTTGTAACCAATCACATATCTGTTGCTATCGCTTGTTCTTATTGTCTGTCTATATATTCTCTGTGAAAACTTGAATAAAGGGAGAACGATCATACTCATATTGAGATTCCATCGTTACTCCGGGTCCGTCTCCCACTCCGACATCCTCCGACAGAATGTTTCTGGGAAGAAAAATTTGTAAACATAATTCTCCCCCTATAAATAGTTGGGGAGGGAAAAAATCACTGATAACTTCTTACAGTTTATGCTTTTTACATAGCAAAGATGGAATACTTCAATAATGACAATGATTTAAAGTTTTCCTTCAGTGATGTTTTTGCTCCTCTTAAAGAGCAAAACATAGTTTTAAAATAAATATTGTCTTTCTCAGTATTTTATGTGTCATGCATGACACAGGTACAGTGCAAGGTACCTAGAGAAGCTTATGACACACCTTCTGTGTTGTATTTCCAATTAGCTCATGGTTTTCCCCCATACTCTACAGCAACAGCTACAAAGAGATATAGGAGCCCTTTCAAAATGCTCTTTACAATAATTTCATCTGTTTCCATTAATGGAGTGCTCTTAAAGAAATGGCTACTCTTCCCATAAGCACACACAACTGCCATTGTATTTTGCAGGAGTTAGACAAGCGTATGAAGAGAATAAATCTTTAAGGCAAATGTACGAAGAGAAAAAAAACAACTTTAAAAAGGAGCAGTTTATAAAGATGACAGCTGCTGTTATGCATCCATTCAAACAAAACACAGTAAAATAAAGCACTGTCAGTGGCATTTCTATAGTACAGTACTGTATTTATTGTCAAATGAAAGGATATGGTTAACAGAGAGGTGTATTTTTCTACCCTCATACCCCTGTCACATTACACAGGCTGATTTCTATTTTTCCAGGTAAGTAAATAATAGAGCTAAATACACATACTGTCAGTAAATGATTGAGCTGTTGTGACTTTCTTTGCTTTAAGTATCTGCTTGAATTATACACATTTTTATGGAAAAAGTGCAGCTTATATTCAAAAGTATAGTTAATACAAAGAAAAATTGAAAAGACACATTTACTTTAATGGGTCTTCTTGAGCATAAATTCACCTTATTTTTGTGTATCAATCAGATGCTATTAGTAACAAATTAAATGTTTCTCTTAACCGGCTTTTTAAATGAAGGATCATTCTGAGATAGAAGTAAAACCCACTTTAAAAATGTGCTACGGGGTTTTTACTCGAGAATTATTTAAGCGACTCAGAACGTAGTTTTACTCAATAAATTTTAAATACAAGCAGCATTTCATTGTTCAACAAAACATGTTCATGACACAGTAATCACAAAGACCTGGGAATCACAGTACTGTGGTGTCACAGGCAAAACCATCCAGTCAGACCTATACACCAGTGTCAATGCTTTAAATTACAAAAGAAAGTCATTGCCTAGACCACTCACCATCCCTTCCCTCACTCACTCTGCAATTCACTTGCTTAAGACTTGTTCCTAGCAAAGGGTGGGGAGGGGGCACAGAGTACTTATTTTTTTAAACTTCGGCTACACGTGCTTTCAAACCGTGAGTAGAGACTGTGAACAACATGGCAGCGAACTGCTCTTACACTGTTCACCATATCCTTGCCACTGCTCACTTCCCCCACTGCCCTCCCCAGGCCAGCTCTGCTTTCATAAGGAGCTGGACTTTTTGGATCGCTTGATCATGCTGGGGTGAAACTCAGTGTGGCGCCGGGCATGCTTTGTCAGGTGGTCGCTCCGCATGAACCGCTTCTCACAGAGGGGGCACCGAAACTGTTTTTCGCCTGTGTGGGTTCGGTAGTGCCAGGTGAGCTCATCAGAGCAAGAGAACTTTTTAAGGCAGCCAGGCCATGTGCAGGGGAATGGTCGCTCACCTGCAGGGTGACAAGAAATTTAGGGGAGGGATATAAACACCAGCACATACAAACTTTGCTGCATCAAGACAGCTGAGAAGATGAGGAATATGCTCCTGAGGGGAAAAGCTGCCTTTATTTCTTTGCCATATGTGGAATAAATACTAAATTGGCTAAAAAATACAAAAGTACAGCATTGTTCACACATTAAGGAAAAGTATAAAATCAAGAGGCTTCTGAGGTAGAAAATAGCCGCAGCTGGCATGAAGGACACAACATCTGTGGTTCCCTGATAAGCTACATGAGGTACGGGACGGGATGCAATTATTCCGCGGCTTTACCTTATGATGTATAGCGGATACAGGAATGGGATGATACCATGAAACAGATAAGCTGCCAATTAGCTGCCCGCTAGATGCTCAGAGCCAACATTTTGTCAAATTTTGATGAAATGCTGTCCTTTGTGCGAACTTTGCTCATTATAATGTCATTATAATACCAAAACACACCTCCATCCCGAAGGCTACCCGCCTCCAAGGTGCGACCACTCCTTCTTGAGTCTGCGCCCTGAATTTCTCGTAAACTATACCTTTAATTGTGAAGCGAGAGAAATTTACACCAATCATGATAAAAGTATGTATGACTAAAGTCACTCAAACTCCACCTTGAAGATAACAAATAGTATAAAAATAGCCCGAGAGAGGGGGGATACCCAGGGAAGACACCATCATAAAGAATTACATCACTGACTTCTGGGATCAGTCGACGGGCTGAGCCTCTCTTCCCCCCTCCATAGGGACGCCTTTGGGTAAGACTTAGATTATACCGAGTGCTTCCTCGGGAAACTTAGAAATTTCTCTAGAGACTCTCTTTTCTACATTTAAAGCCAGGCTGTATCGTTTATAACTTTGTCGCGCGTTTTGTATATGTAGCAATACTTTCATTTGCACGTGCTTTGCAGACAGTGTATTTATCACCGGCAATCCTAAGAACCTATATATCTGTTGTTTAAATAAACTGCACTTTTTTAAGTAGCTAGTCGTTTTGGTTTCTCACTGAACGCGACCAAAGACTCGAGAGTGGCCGTGCTAGTTCATGAGCACGACTAGACTGAAGGTGCAGTCCACTATTAGTGTATCCAAATCGTAATAGTTTAATACATATTAAACGCGATTGGACTGATAGTGCTGAATTGGGCATCACTCAGAATTTAAACCTAGCCGCACCTAGCCTCCCACCTCGGTGAGGAGTGTTAGAACGCAAGGGGGTTTATCTTCTGCTAAAACCGCTTTGCCCCTTTTCACGCAACAGAATTTTGGCGTAGTCGGCAGGATTGCCATGGATAAACTGCTGCAAAAATATGATTGTGCCCCTTCCCAGGCTGGGAAGGAGTGGGCCCATAAATTTTGGAAGGATGAAGAGAAAGTGGTGGAACGTATTGAAGAGTATCGGGTTTCACAGAAGCTCAGAGCGGGGAAAGGCAAAGGTGTGATCTGTGCGGTGTTAGGCGCCTGTTTATCTTGTGCACAACAAGAAGCTAGGGAAACCCCTGCTCCTAATCTGATTTCAGCTGTAGAATATGGAACCCTGAAATCGGAGAATGAGGTGTTGAAGTCATCATTAGCCTTTCAAAAGGAGACAGGAGAAAAATTAAGAACTCAAGTTGATAAGCTTGTGAGTGAGAATGAATGTTTAGGAAACCGGAATGCTCAACTTGGGAGTGAAAATCACCAACTTAAAATGTTATTGGAAAGGGTGACTGGGCTCTTAGATAAAATGCAGCCCTCGACCCAGGTCCAACAAATTCGTAAATTAATGTGTTATCCAAATTCTGGAACCCAGACCGGAGATTTTTGGTCTAATAGTGAAGATGAGGAAGAAGATGAGGAGGGAAGGACTTTTACTGTGAAATCTCGAGTCTTTCCTTTACGACCTCTGATTAAAACTGAAACCACAGTTGATGAGGATGATGAGGAAGTCCGCAACACTGTGCGTACTATTCCGTGGACACCAACAGAGTTAGCGAAAATAAGGGAAAAATATTCGAGGCGGCCAGAAGAGTCAGCTGTTGAGTATGTGTGGCGAGTTTCTTCTGAAGGAGGAGATAGAATTATGTTGAGTGAGAAAGAAGCAGGAGACTCTTGGGGACCAGGAGTGTTTTTAACTACAATGGACGGGGATCATAATTATTCCCTAACCGCTCGAGCAGCCTTTTGGGCAGGTGGTATGGATCCGCGAGAGAGGGGAGAGCCATTAGAGATTAGAGCTACAGGCTACTCTGAACTGTTTGCGGCGATACGGAAAGCAGCTTGTCTGCAAGCCATGTATGACAGAGAGGAATTTCGGAAATCCCCAATGTCAGCTGCTATCGACCCCGATCGATTAGCCCCTCTCATCCGTGGTCTTCCCGATTGCCTGAAGCCATTTGTTGTTCGTACTCAAGATCGTATACGAGAGGCTCGGGATGCTCATGGGCGGGGCCGGCGTCGCTACATGCCCACCTGGAATGAATATGTACAGGAAATAGACCAATATGGGCGCCAAATGGGCTGGGCCAGCCTAACTAG
This sequence comes from Larus michahellis, assembly GCF_964199755.1. Lineage (NCBI taxonomy): Eukaryota > Metazoa > Chordata > Aves > Charadriiformes > Laridae > Larus > Larus michahellis. Next base: position 24,626,228 of record NC_133929.1, on the reverse strand, counting down.
CGAAAAATCCTCCGAACACCCCCGAAAGGTTCGTCAAGTCCGAACTCACACTCAAAACCCCAAACCGGTGGAAAGGTTTAAGCCTGATAAGGACCGGAATGAGTTGTGGCGTAAAGCCCTACAATTAGGGGTGCCCCGACAATTCTTGCACGGTGTCCCTACGGGAGATCTCCGTACGCTGGTCCAATCTCTAACTAGAAAGAATAATTCGGCTGGGGAGAAAAGTCTAACCAGAGAATCCCCAAGCTGTGAGAAAATTGTGCCTTCTGCACCAGAGCGTAATTTGATTGATTTGTCAGAGTCCCAGTCAAAAAACTCCTATCCCCGGGGAGGGCAGTGAGCCACCCTGTCCGGCGGGTACTAGCTATTCAATGGCTCTCTCATAAAGATTCTGAACCTATTATCGCCATTCCTGTCGGACCCCGGAGGATGTCAGTAAACTTTATTATTGATACCGGAGCCCAAATGTCTGCAATCACTAATGAAACGGCACAACTTCTAGGTATAAATCCCACCAGACGCAGAGTCAACTTTGCAGGAATTGATGGTGTGGTAAAAACATGCCCCGTTGCAAAAATTAACCTCTGGTTGCCGGGAGAGCAGCGGATGACCAGGGCGGAAGTGTTAGTGGGTGCCTCGCGTACTAACCTCCTAGGATTTGACGTGCTGCGTGGGTGAATGTGGAAATTCCCAGATAGAACTGTGTGGAGTTTTGCAGGATGCGAAAAAGTAATAGACACAGTGAAATTGAGTCTCTTGGAAACTTCCATGCCTTTACCTCCCTCTAAAATCACTAATGTCCGGCAGTATCCACTGCCTGCAGCTGCACTTGCAGGAGCAGACGGGGTGGTATCAGATTTAGAAAAAAGAGACATCATCAAGAGGACTCACTCGCCTTATAATTCACCGGTGTGGCCCGTAAAGAAACCAAACGGGCAATGGCGTTTCACAGTAGATTACCGAAAGTTGAATGCCAACACTGCACCCCTGACCGCCGCAGTTCCAAATATCGCGGAAATTGTGACAATGATACAAGGAGCTGCCCATCCTTGGATGGCTGCCTTAGATGTTAAAGACATGTTTTTTATGATCCCCCTCCTTGAGCAGGACAAAGCGCGGTTTGCATTCACGTGGAAAGGAGTCCAATATACCTTTAACCGACTTCCACAAGGATACAAACATTCCCCCACCATTGCTCATAATGCTTTAGCTAAAGTGCTATCAGAGATTCCTGTTTCACAGGGATGTACGGTATACCAATATATTGATGACATCCTAATAGGGGGAGAGAACCAAGAAAGTGTAAAAGACATGATGGAAAACATCCGAAAAACATTACTTGATTTAGGATTGGAAATTCCAGACTCAAAGTGTCAGGGACCTGCACAGGAAGTTAAATTCCTGGGGGTCTGGTGGATTAAGGGAGCTGCTTCTGTCCCTCAGGATACCCTGGAAAAAATAGAGCATGGACAGAATCCATCCAGCGTGAAGGAGTTACAGCAAGTTCTGGGAACTTTAAGTTATTGGCGTAAACACATCCCTGGCTTTTCCATCATTGCTCGCCCCCTTTATAGTTTGCTCAAAAAGGGTAGATCCTGGGAGTGGACTGAACAACACACTAATGCTCTGCAATTACTAATAAAGGAGCTAAGGTTATTCCAACAGCTTGGTCCTATACATCCAACTGACCCTGTCCACGTAGAATGGGGGTTCAGTGAACATGGTTCCCATTGTAATTTATGGCAGAAAGGACCAGCAGGACCGGAGAGACCATTAGAATTTAGCTCTCACTCCTTCAATGATACTGAGAGCAGATATTCAGACCTTGAGAAGGGTTTACTGTCCCTAGTGCGAGCGTTGCAACGAACAGAGCAGATAAGAAGAGAACAGAGTGTGATCATTCGGGGACCTTTTCGCCTCCTAGATGTGGTCCGTAAAGGGACAACACCACCAGCTGGCATTGCCCAGAAACCTACAGTTCGAAAGTGGTATGCTTATTTAGAAGGCATTAATGAAATCATGCCAGTCTCTGAAGGCAGTGTTAAAGTATCCAAGCTACAAAAGGATATAGATGGTGCCCTATTGTTCCAATCCCCACCAAACAGACCATCTCCGATCCAAGAAGCTCCTCCTTTGAAGGAAGGCAGTGATCTTACAGGAGTGTGGTTTACTGATGCGTCATCTCACCGTGAAAACAATAAGTGGAAATATAAGGCCGTAGCACTGGAAGTAGCAACGGGAGAAAGAGCGATTGAAACAGGGGAGGGTAGTGCACAAGTAGGGGAACTCAGAGCTGTCCTACTAGCTGCACAACATGGAGCCACCTCCATTTACACTGACTCATATGCTGTTTTTAAAGGAGCCACTGAATGGATAGGACACTGGGCAGCCGATGATTGGCAGGTGAACAGAGTCCCGATTTGGGAGACGGACAGTTGGAAGCAACTGTTAGAAATAGGAGGACAGAGAACATTGCACATTGGTTGGGTAAAAGGCCATGATCGTTCAAACTCGATCACTGCTCAATTCAACCAACAGGTAGATAGCCTCACGCGGCTACAGCAAATTGACATTGTAGATGATGGTCGGGAATGGGAACACTTACTTGAATGGTTACATGTTAAAGGTGGCCACACAGGCCGTGCTGACCTGTATCAGGAAGGTCTAGCCCGGGGGGGCCCGTGTCGGTTAAGCTGTGCGAACAAATAGTAACTGCCTGTTCACAATGTCGCCTACGACTCAGCAAAGATCATCCGAGTAAGGCGCCTCCCTTACACATTCGGGACAAGAAAACGTTGTGGCATTCATGGCAGATTGACTATATTGGGCCCTTGAGATTATCAGGTGGGAAAAGATATGTCCTGGTAGGAGTGGAGATTATCTCCAGCCTCAGTATGGCCAGCAGTTTCAAATCAGCTACCGGGGACAACACAGTGAAAGGCCTAAAAGGGTGGTTCAGCACACTTCCCCTTCCCGAGGAAATCCAAAGTGATAACGCTTCACACTTTACCGCTTCGGTGGTACAAGATTGGGCCAAAGAAGAAGGGATTCGATGGGTATTTCATACTCCCTATTATCCCCAGGCTAATGGCATTGTTGAACACACCAATGGATTGGTTAAGCATTTTGCAAAAACTCATGAACCTGGTTGGCATTTGCGATTGGACGATGCCATCTATCAATTAAATAACAGATGGAGTGGAGACGGCTGTCCTAAAATGAAAGCTTTCTGTGTATCTGCCAATATTATCTCTCCAAAGGCTCCCAATGAACCGGGAACATACCCCGGAAGATTTCACCCTGGGCAACCTGTGCTAGTGAAAATGCCTCAAATTGGGATGGTACCAATGGTGCTAGCTACTCCCAAAAATCCCTATGCATGGGAAGCCAAGGACTGTTCAGGGAAGATACACCGGATCAGCACCCGGTGGATCTCGCCTTCTTTTTAACCCCATCGGTCGAATAAGACTGAGCAGATTTTCTTTTCCTTTGTGTCTTACAGGAACCTTGGATGAGCTGTACAGACGGATTGGCCTACGCTACCTTTGAGTGTCTCCAGGGAATCCTGACATTGATCCTGGCAATAATACTATTTTTATTATGTATGGCTACCTGGAGGCCCAAATTCTAAAATGACGAATTGGCAGATGGAATTGATGCTATTCAGTTTTACCTTTTTATTCCCTGTTGTTTGTAGTCAGAGAGACCCAGAGTGGCCATGGTCTCAAGCCTTTGTTAAACACAATGCGATGGCAGGTACTAGAAAGGCAGAATTGAGTTTGGCCACTGTAGTTCTACAGGAAAATGAGGTGTTACATGAGTGGACCTGGAATAGTTGGTACCCAGTCCTGAAAGGTAAGGCAGGGGTGGAAATCCAAGTAGGGTGTAGAATGATCAACGGCTCAAACCATGAGAAGGCCATGAGAATAGAGATATTTCGCCCTCAGAACCCACGCTCAATGACAACAAAGCACTGTGTCACCGACAAGTGGGATTGCTGGTATAATTTTACTCTTGTTGAACCCACTCTTGTAACTTGTCATTGGCAACAGGATGAAATAGCGCTGCTATTTGAATTCAAGATAGACGTAGCACCTGACCTTTGGGATAATGCATTGTCACGGTACACTGCAAGCACCGGAACACCAGGAAACAAAAGGGGTTTAAATCTCTCCACTCTGGTTATACAAGGAAGTGAAGTATATTCCAGAGATAAATGGAGATGGAATGATTCACTTCAAATGGCTAAAATCGAGGCCACCCTTGGAAAGAGGATACACATTGGTTGCCGATTTATCAATGGGTCTACTCACCACAGGCCAACTTTAATTAAAACCATCTATGTAGACTCTACCAAACCAGACAAATACAACACTGACTGTTACAAAATTATGGAGCCAAATTCAGATTGCTGGCACAATTTCACTTTTATCAAACCTACAATAGTGTATTGTATTTGGGGCTACAGGGGCACAGAATTGTTATTTGAATTTATGATTGACTCAAATACACCTGAACTTGCCGAAATAAATCCAGAACCTACACCCCCACAAACTCTCAAAGGCGTACCTTCTAAGCCCTCCATTAGTCTAACTCCTTACATTTTCAACATTGGCCCTTATGTTATTAAACACACAGGTCAACAACAGATACTGTTTAATCCCACATATTCCCTCAAACGAGTAGAATTGTCAATGCAGATTAAAAACTCTGCGATCAAACCCACTTGTTTACCATTCCTAAGTACATCTTATGCAGGATGGTCAGCATGGTTACGCAGACGAACTTTTGCCACTTCACAACGCCTGAAGAGGGATGTGACTGGTATCTTAGGAACAGGCCTGGGAGTCTTAAATAGTATAGATGCTGAGATACTTGCCAACAAACTAGTCACAACCACTACTGATCTGGACAAATTAAGACATCCCCTACAGTCCTCTCTATTAGCATTGGGAAATCACCAATGGCTTTTATCGAATATATTGCCTCAGTGGGAGGAAACAGGTGAAAAAGACCATCAGCTGATCACAGATGCACTTGGTACAACCCAAAACAATGTTTCCTTGGCTCTTAGTTGTATCCAAGCCCAATTGTGGATGCAATCTATGACAGCCGCAATCATAAGGGAAGGTGAAGAAGGCACCTTGCCCACCGAAATTCGAAAAGTAATATGGGATAACGCAATTGAATTTGAGAAAAAATTTCAGTCCTGGTGGTATCTGGTTAACTTCACCTATGATCCCATTGAGAGCAAGGCCACAGCTTTTGTCTTAACAATACGCAATGCTTTGGTATACACCATATACCCAATCATTGCGCTGGGGTTGAATCACCAAGGAGCCATACTCTATCCAATAGAGCACAGAGTGTGGGCACAACAAAACGAGAATAAATGGCAAACTGTTGATGTTGACGCATGCGTTTCACGAGACGAACAAGGATTCATTTGTGAGAGTAATACCCTGAAAGCACAAGACATTTGTCTTGACACCAACCAGAATGTTTGTCACTTTGAGATACATCCCGATGAAACCCCAGAAACTGTGCTTGTATATATTGGTAAAGGGTGTGTTTGCATGAGGTCTCCCTGTAGTCTTGTATTCATAGATGACATAGTAGTTGATATAAGTAATCACTCAAACCTTTTTGTTTGTAACTTTACTAACATTATCGGATGTGACTTCAATTATTCAGCTCCTGTTACATCTTTTCAATTGCTACAATCTAATTATACATTGATTCGAGATTTGTTGCCTACCCCCATCGGAATGAATCTCTCACTGGTGAAGAAGTTACTACAACACGATGAATTGAAGCGACTGTTGAAAGAGGCCCAAGAAAATGGACAGAGAACTTTGATTACCGTCCATCATGATGTTGAAGAAATACACCAAGTGCTGGAAAGAGTCAAGAGAGATGGAGGACATGGATGGGGAGATACTCTTTTTGGATGGTCACCGACAGTTACAGGACTTTATAACAAGATGCTCCATCCTGTTGTCGTTTTACTAATACTCATTATTTTGTGCTTCGCTTTGACAATTGTTTTGTATGTTAGACTTTGGATTATGATGAAAAGTTTAACTCATTTGATCACTCCACGAGATGTATTTGCACTTGATATCCCTCACCACAAGAACACATGTGATCTTTCCTATCAGTATTGAGTATCGTGGAGCTTGAGTGACTGTAGTCACGGGGTGGATTATGTGGAATAAATACTAAATTGGCTAAAAAATACAAAAGTACAGCATTGTTCACACATTAAGGAAAAGTCTAAAATCAAGAGGCTTCTGAGGTAGAAAATAGCCGCAGCTGGCATGAAGGACACAACATCTGTGGTTCCCTGATAAGCTACATGAGGTACGGGACGGGATGCAATTATTCCGCGGCTTTACCTTATGATGTATAGCGGATACAGGAATGGGATGATACCATGAAACAGATAAGCTGCCAATTAGCTGCCCGCTAGATGCTCAGAGCCAACATTTTGTCAAATTTTGATGAAATGCTGTCCTTTGTGCGAACTTTGCTCATTATGATGTCATTATAATACCAAAACACACCTCCATCCCGAAGGCTACCCGCCTCCAAGGTGCGACCACTCCTTCTTGAGTCTGCGCCCTGAATTTCTCGTAAACTATACCTTTAATTGTGAAGCGAGAGAAATTTACACCAATCATGATAAAAGTATGTATGACTAAAGTCACTCAAACTCCACCTTGAAGATAACAAATAGTATAAAAATAGCCCGAGAGAGGGGGGATACCCAGGGAAGACACCATCATAAAGAATTACATCACTGACTTCTGGGATCAGTCGACGGGCTGAGCCTCTCTTCCCCCCTCCATAGGGACGCCTTTGGGTAAGACTTAGATTATACCGAGTGCTTCCTCAGGAAACTTAGAAATTTCTCTAGAGACTCTCTTTTCTACATTTAAAGCCAGGCTGTATCGTTTATAACTTTGTCGCGCGTTTTCTGTATGTAACAATACTATCATTTGCACGTGCTTTGCAGACAGTGTATTTATCACCGGCAATCCTAAGAACCTATATATCTGTTGTTTAAATAAACTGCACTTTTTTAAGTAGCTAGTCGTTTTGGTTTCTCACTGAACGCGACCAAAGACTCGAGAGTGGCCGTGCTAGTTCATGAGCACGACTAGACTGAAGGTGCAGTCCACTATTAGTGTATCCAAATCGTAATAGTTTAATACATATTAAACGCGATTGGACTGATAGTGCTGAATTGGGCATCACTCAGAATTTAAACCTAGCTGCACCTAGCCTCCCACCTCGGTGAGGAGTGTTAGAACGCAAGGGGGTTTATCTTCTGCCAAAACCGCTTTGCCCCTTTTCACGCAACACCATAGTATCAGTGTCTGCAGAGTTGTTGATCACTTACTTCATCAGGTTTCAGTCTCACCTCTAGCAGAAGCCAAAACCCTCTCCAACCGCATGAAACTCTCACTCTAGTGCAGACATCACATGCCAGTACATTTTGATGCCTTAATTCCTTTTCTTAAGAGTCTCCCAGAGGGAATATAACTAACAGGTATGTGACAGTCAACCATGAAATATAAAAACTATACCAGGAGTGTTTCCAACTTGGAAGAGTTGTAAAGAAATTCAAGAACTCCAGATTTCTTGATACTGTGAAGTTTGATACAACACACTAGCTCACTTCACATTTACAGATCACCAAAAAAAGGAGTCATTTACAAGCAAGTGTGCCTTGGAATAACTCCTCAGACACAGCAGCAGAGATGAAAGACCAGGCTAAAGACTTGAGAAATTATTAGCCCAGAAGCTAGGATGACAACTGGTAATGGAAAGCATTGCAAAGCTTTAGAGAGAAGAATAGGGGCAGAGGAGTGGGGGGAAAATGACTGATGGCATCCAGAAGATGTGATGTCAAGGAGGAAGATGATGGACTAATTAAGCTGAGATTTAGCCACACAACGGGCCCTTAAAGCCCTAGTGAAATTGTCATAAGTAATGCAGCAATTTTAATGATTTAGGTTTCTAATTATATGGTATTCTTTGACAGGCAGACTACTCTGTCCCAAAATGACCAGCATTTGGTAGTTTTAGCTAGATGAGTAAGAGTTTGCACGTTAAGGCAGCCTCTTAGGCCAGCCACAGCATAGCCTGCTTCCTGTGCAATTTCTTTCTCACATCTCAGCAAAACTGGCTCTTGGTCAAGGAAGAAGGAGGCAGAAATAGCAAAATGCCAATTTAGCCTGGTGCATTAACCCAGAGCAGGATGGAAACATCACTGCAAGCCATTCTGACCTGGGGGTTATTTTTTTACAGATTTCTTGGCTTCCTGCTGGTATGTTTTTAAACATGGTTGGAATCCTTTTGGAATAAGCACTGCATGTATAGAAGAATTTAAAACTGTATGTTTGCTCATCTACATGTGAAGGCCATGATCACAGCTACAGCCCAGGGCAACACCAGGAGGTGAGCACAACCATATAGAGCACTTGTGTGATGGCACCATGCTAACTGGTCTCTTCTGGATTTGCTCTGTTTGATGTCTGCACGTGACATTTGAGTCAAGCATTTCACTTGTACTGCTCTTTTACTATCTCATGGTTTCTGTCACAGCTTCTTGAAGCAGGAATCAGTGAGAGGTGCAGAAAAGCTTTCTAGATCCCCCAGGGAGTGTGGGAGAAGTACTATAAATGTTGCATGCATGGAGGCATCTAGGCTCTATATCAGGTACCTACACTCCAGAGCAGTGGAAAAAGTTCAGGCATCCTGCCCCTTCCCCAGAAGCAACATTTCTTATAATCTACCTCAGGACAGCTCTTCAGCTTGCAGAAATGCCTAATTCTATTAGAGACAGATCAGGTATCTAGGCTGGATAACAAGGTGCTACTGACTTCCATGCTCTAGTCAGACATTCCCCTCCCCCATGTGTTTTCCACTTTAGTACTACTAAAGCTTGAAATGAGCAGAATAAATCCTTAAAACGAAGTGTTATTATACACTATTTACTTTGTTGTCAGTATGCTACTTATGTTTTAAAACATACCTTAGCTTGGATTTCAACCAAGTGATGGAGAAATGGCCACTGATGCATCAACAATACCTTAAAACCATATGCAATATAATCTGAACAAGAAATAAAACTTTATTCAAAAGACATATTCAGGGCAGCTTACACAAGTAACAAATGAAACAAATTCATTTAAAGGTTAATGGAATAGGTATCTGCAGAATTCTCATTCTTTGTCCTATTTGCTACCAGGGACATAGTGGTAGACATAATAGCACAAGCTAACATTGGTTCTCCATAGATCTTTTCTGAAGTCTAAAGAACATGCACTTCTGCATCAGATCCCATATGGATATAAAGCCATTGTGGATCCTTTTGATCTCTCTCTCTGCTCCAGTTGATCCTTTCTCCCTGTTCCTTCTCACATGCTCTCCCTCAAATGGAGAGTTTCTAATTTCTCTGCAAGATTAAACTCTGCATCTAAGCTGCTTTTTATGAGCTGAGGCAGGTAACACTCCATTTTTTTCTGACTGGGGGGGCAATTATTTAGCTTTCTTTGGTCCTACCCTGAGACATTCCAGATTTTCCACACTGTGGTCTTGTGCAGGGTTTCTGGGGGGGGGGGGGGGAAAGAAGGGGGGGGGAAAGAAGGGGGGGGGAAAGAAGGGGGAAAAGGGAGGAAATATAAAGTCTGCATTAGTAGATTAATTAATAGTACAGGTATTATACCAAATATCCTGATTCATCATTTGTCTTCTTACTACAAGACGCTATTTTAGATGTGGATGACTGTGTGGTGCAGTCGACACACTGGAGGGAAGGGATGCCATCCAGAGGGACCTGGACAGGCTTGAGAGGTGGGCCCATGCCAACCTCATGAAGTTCAACCAGGCCAAGTGCAAGGGGAAACACTAAGCACAAATACAGGCTGGGCAGAGAATGGACTGAGAGCAGCCCTGAGGAAGAGGACTTGGGGGCATTGGTGGATGAGAAGCTCAGCATGAGCTGGCAATGTGTGCTTGCAGCCCAGAAAGCCAACCGTATCCTGGGATGCATCAAAAGAAGCGTAGCCAGCAGGTCGAGGGAGGTTATTCTGCCCCTCTACTGTGCTCTCTTGAGACCCCACCTGGAGTACTGTGTCCAGCTCTGGGGTTCACAGTACAAGAAAGACATGTGACACAGCCAGCCCAGCTGAAGTGCCTCTATGCGAATGCACGCAGCTTGGGCAATAAACAGGATGAATTAAGGGCCACTGGGCTGCTGGAAAGCCATGACATAGTGGCTATTACTGAAACTTGGTGGGATGATTCCCACGACTGGAATGTAGGGATAGATGGATACAAGCTCTTTAGGAAGGACAGGCAGGGTAGGAGGGGAGGAGGTGTTGCCCTCTACATCAGTGCCCAGCTAGAATCGATGGAGCTCCACATGGGGAAGGATGATGAGCTGGTTGAGAGTGTATAGGTTAAGATTAAAGGGAAGATGGGGAAGGCAATGTTACAGTAGGGGTCTGCTACAGGCCACCTGACCAGCAGAGCCAAGCAGATGAGGCCCTCCATAGGCAGATAGAAGTGGCTTCACGTTCACAGGCCCTGGTCCTCTTGGGGGATTTCAACCACCCTGACATCTGCTGGAGGGACAACACAGCAAGGCACCAGCAATCCAGGATGTTCTAGAATGCATTGATGACAACTTCCTCCTCCAAATGGTAGAGGAACCAACAAGAAAAGGTGCTATGCTGGACCTCGTTCTCACCAACAGGGAAGGGCTGGTGACCAACGTGAGGCTCAGGGATAACCTTGGCTGCAGTGACCACAAAGCAATAGAATTTAAGATCCTCAGGGCAACTAGGAGGATGTATTCCAAGCTTACGACCCTGGACTTTAGGCATGCAGACTTTGATCACTTCAGGGATCTGCTGGCCAAAGTGCCGTGGGACAAAGCCCTAGAGGGAGGGGGGGCCCAGGACAGCTGGTCAGTATTCAAGGATCACCTTCTCCGTGTCCAGAAGCAAACTATACCGACAAAGAGGAAGGCAGGAAAGAATGCTAGGAGACCTGCCTGGATGAACAGGGAGCTCCTGGACACACTGTCACACAAAAAGAAACTTTATAAGGGGTGGAAGAAAGGACCTGGAATAAGGTCCTTTATAAGGACCTTTCTTCCACCCCTTTATAAGGGGTGGAAGAAAGCTGGAATGGGGGGCATATAAGGAAACTGTCCGAACAGCAGGAGACCTGGTGAGAAAAGCTAAAGCTCAGTTAGAATTAAATCTAGCCAAGGAGATCAAGGGAAACTGCAAAAATTTCTATAGGTACATTAATGGTAAGAAAAAGACTAGGGAGGGTGTGGGCCCCCTCAGAAAGGAAATGGGGGAGCTGGTGACAAGTGATATGGAGAAGGCTGAGGTTCTCAATGACTTCTTTTCCTCAGTCTTCACTGGCAAGGGCTCCAGCCACACTCCTGGCATCACAGAAGACAATGGCAGGGGTTGGACAGAACTGCCCATTGTAAGTGAAGATCAGGTTCGTGACCATCTGATGAACCTGAAAGTGAACAAGTCCATGGGACCCGATGGGATACACCCACGGGTACTGAAGGAACTGGCGGATGAGGTTGCTAAACCGCTCTCTATTATATTCCAAAAGTCATGGCAGTCTGGTGAGGTCCCCACTGACTGGAAAAGGGGAAACATAATCCCCATTTTCAAAAAGGGAAAGAAGGAGGAACCAGGGAACTATAGGCCAGTCAGTCTCACCTCCGTGCCTGGTAAGATCATGGAGCAGATCCTCCTGGAGGCACGAGAATAACAAAGAGGTGATTGGGTACAATTAACACGGCTTCACCAAGGGCAAATCATGCCGGACAAACCTGGTGGCCTTCTACAAGAAGGTCACAACATCAATAGACAAGGGGAGAGCAACTGACGTCATTTACCTGGACCTGAGCAAAGCCTTTGACACTGTCCCACATGACATCCTGGTCTCCAAGCTGATAAAATATGGGTTTGATGGACTGACAATTCAGTGGATAAAGAACTGGCTTGATGGCCGCACCCAAAGAGTGGCTGTCGATGGGTCCATGTCCAAGTGGAGTCCCTCAAGGATCAGTATTGGGACTGGTCTTGTTTAACATCTTCGTCAGTGACATGGACAGTGGCATAGAGTGCACCCTCAGCAAGTTTGCCGACGACACCAAGCTGTGTGGGGCAGCTGACACGCTGGAGGGAAGAGATGCCATCCAGAGGGACCTTGACAGGCTGGAGAGGTGGGCCCATGCCAACTTCATGAAGTTCAACAAGACCAAGTGCAAGGTCCTCCATCTGGGTCGGGGCAATCCCAAGCACCAATATAGGCTGGGCAGTGACTGGCTTGAGAGCAGCCCTGAAGAAAAGGACTTGGGGGTGCTGGTGGACGAGAGGCTCAACAAGAGCTGTCAGTGTGCACTAGCAGCCCAGAAAGCCAATCTTATCCTGGCCTGCATCAGGAGAAGCATGGCCAGCAGGTCGAGGGAGGTGATTCTGCCCCTCTCCTCCACTCTCGTGAGACCCCACCTGGAGTACTGCGTCCAATTCTGGAGCTCCTACTACAAGAGAGATATGGACGTGCTGGAACGTGTCCAGAGAAGGACCACAAGGATCATCAGAGGGCTGGAGTACCTCTCCTATGAGGACAGACTGAGAGAGTTGGGGTTGTTCAGCCTGGAGAAGAGAAGGCTCCAGGGAGACCTTATAGTGGCCTACCAGTATCTTAAGGGGGCCTACCAGAAAGCTGGTGAGGGACTTTTTAGGATGTCGGGTAATGGTAGGACTAGAGGGAATGGATTAAAACTAGAGATGGGTCGATTCAGACTGGATGTTAGGAAGAAGTTCTTCACCATGAGGGTGGTGAGGCACTGGAACAGGTTGCCCAGGGAGGTTGTGGAAGCCCCATCCCTGGAAGTTTTTAAGGCCAGGCTGGATGGGGCTCTGAGCAACCTGATCTAGTGGGAGGTGTCCCTGTCCATGGCAGGGGGGTTGGAACTAGGTGATCTTTAAGGTCCCTTCCAACCCTAACAATTCTATGATTCAATTCTATGACCTGTTGGAGTGGGTCCAGAGGAGGGCCACGAAGATGATCAGAGGGCTAGAGCACCTCTCCTATGAAGACAGGCTGAGACAGTTTGGGTTGTTCAGCCTGGAGAAGAGAAGGCTCCAGGGAGACCTTATAGCGGCCTTCCAGTACCTAAATGGGGCCTATAGGCTTTATGAGGGAGTGTAGTGATAGGACAAGGGGTAATGGTTTCAAACTGAAAGAGGGGAGATTTAGATTAGATATCAGGAAGACATTCTTTACTGTGAGGGTGGTGAGGCACTGGAACAGGTTGCCCAGAGAAGTTTGTTGCGTGAAACGGGGCCAAGCGGTTTTGGCAGAAGATAAACCCCCTTGCGTTCTAACACTCCTCACCGAGGTGGGAGGCTAGGTGCGGCTAGGTTTAAATTCTGAGTGATGCCCAATTCAGCACTATCAGTCCAATCGCGTTTAATATGTATTAAACTACTACGATTTGGATACACTAATAGTGGACTGCACCTTCAGTCTAGTCGTGCTCCTGAACTAGCACGGCCTCTCTGTAGTTTTGGTCGCGTTCAGTGAGAAAGCGGAACGACTAGCTACTTAAACAGTGCAGTTTATTTAAACAACAGATATACAGGTTCTTTAGGATTGCCGGTGATAAATACACTGTCTGCAAAGCACGTGCAAATAAAGATATTGCTAAGTATACAAACGCGCAACAAAATTATAAACGATACAGCCTGGCTATAAATGTAGGGTAGAGATTCTCTAGAGAAATTTCTAAGTCCCCGAGAAAGCGCTCAGTGTAATCGAAGTCTTACCCAAAGGCGTCCCTATGGGGGGGAAGAAAGGCTCAGCCCGTCGACTGATCCCGGAAATCAGCGGTGGAATCCTTCGCGATGGTGTCTTCCCTGACATCCCCTCTCTCTTGGGCTATTTTTATATTATTTTTTTATCTTCAAAGTGGAGTTTGAGTGACTTTAGTCATACGTACTTTTATTATGATTAATGTATTCAAGGAGGAGTGTTCACACCTCGGGGGCGGATAGCCTCCGGGATGGAGGTGTGTTTTGGTACATTGTGGTGAGCAAAGTTCGCACAAAAGGACAGCATTTCATCAACATTAGACGAAATGTTGGCTCGGGTAGCGTGTAGGCCGCTTATCAGTTCCGTAGTACCATCTCGTCCCCATATCTGCTATTCGTCACAAGGGAAGGCCACGGAACAAGCGCGTTCCGTTCCATCCCTCGTGTAGTTTCGCAAACAACCTTGTACAGGGAATCGCAGATGTTGGGTTCTTTGTGTGCCAGCTGCGGCTGTATTCTACCTCAGAAGCCTCTTGATTTTATGACTTTCCTTAATGTGTGAACAATGCTGTATTTTTGTATTCTTGGCCAATTTAGTAATTATTCCACAAAGTTGTGGAGGCCCTATCCCTGGAAGTGTTTAAGGCCAGGTTCGATGCAGCTTTGAGTAACCTGGTCTAGTGGAAGGTATCCCTGCCCATGGCAGGGGGTTGGAACAAGATGTTCTTTGAGGTCCCTTCCAACCCAAACCATTCTATGATTGAGGTTAGGCTTTAGTGGCTTTAACAAAGATTACTTAATTTAGGCAAGGAAGTGATAAAGAACTTCTGGACTGCCTTATTTTTCCAGAGGGATAATGAAAAAGTGGTCTTTGAAAAAGCTGAAGACAAAATTGATAATCACACACTTAGGCTATTAAAGGCTTATAAAAGGACGTGCACTGAGACTGGAACAAACTGAGCTTCTGTGGTGCAAACTTAAAATTAAGTTCACTCCATGGTGTAGTAACTTAATTTTAAGTGAATTAATGGAATTGCTTGAGCACTGACTTTACAGAAAACTTTCAGAAATTGCTGTTGGTGTGGATGGAAGTTTGGCCAAGATGAGATGTTTGTTAGACTTGCTTTGTTTTTCTGGCTGACAGTAGTGACAGCCATGAGTCCAGAGTCTGGGATCTATGTTAGCTAATGCAGAACAGCTTGTTATCAAATAATGCTAATGATACTGCTTCACACATTAACTAGGAAGTCAAATGGACTGTAGTTGCAGCTGCATGAACGGACAGCTAAATAGATACCCTTGACTGATGTATGTACAAAACAATACACCATCAGGTACATGGTAGGACTGTGCTGCCTAGGATGCATAATAGCAACTATATTAAGTATCAAAACTGAAGAATGGTTCCAAGTTTGACTTATGGGATGCAGTGTCTGTACTTGATTCCCATCCTGTGTCTAGCCATGTGACATGGTATAGCTGTAGCCATTATCTACTGCTGCAGGGACTTCCATCTCTGCCTGTAGCACCTGCTCTAAAATCCAGAGGTAAAGAACTACAGCAGGGCTGACCCCCTCCTATCAGGGATTTGAAGGAGCTGATGGGAAAGAGGGAGAGGGAAAAGCACACAACTATGGAAAGCTGAAATAAGGAAATCTTTTGCCATCAGTCAAGAGTAAAACTACTTAAAAAACCAGGACTGTTTGCATGAAGCCAGAGGGGGGAAGGGGAGAAAAGAAAAAAGAAAAAAAGAGAGAGAGTATTCCCACAGTTTCAACACACAGATTCAGCTCTGCATGGTTCAAATAGTAGAATCTAGCATACCTTCTTGTCTTTGTCTTCCAAAATCCTTCTGAAGCTCTGTGGCTGCTGGAACTCGAACTTTCCTGAGAAATCTTGGTATTGTGACAAGATCTGGTCCTGAACTACAATCCTTGACTTAGACACAACTACAATAAGCATTTTTTTCTTTTCTTTCCTTTCTTCTTCCTGTGAACCCACTCAGCCACCACTCCTGTGTTTCTCAGTGTCTCACAAAGCGTCACAGGTTCTGTAGATGAATGAGCACAAAGAACATGGTCTAGCTTATTGCAG
This sequence comes from Larus michahellis, assembly GCF_964199755.1. Classification (NCBI taxonomy): domain Eukaryota; kingdom Metazoa; phylum Chordata; class Aves; order Charadriiformes; family Laridae; genus Larus; species Larus michahellis. The sequence continues at coordinate 24,610,266 of NC_133929.1, read as the reverse complement.
GAAAAAAGGTGGACAGACTTTCTTCCTTGCCTCAGAATAGATGTTATCTCAGGTCTCTTACTTTTGTCTTCCAGTGTCCTTGTTTCCCCCACATGCTCTAAATGAGAAGTTTCCTGTGGGACACGTGGACACTCATTCAAAATCCAAAATATTCTGAAGAAGATGAATCTCACAGGCATCTGTACACCCACTTCTGAGCAGCGGACTGGAGGCATTTCAAGCAGCCTTTTTCCTCTTCTGAGAGAGTCCAAAGTTGGATCATTAAAACATGGCAACCAAAGCTACAGATGCTGGTGAGAAACAGCACAGAGCAAGATCAGCAGTGAAGATGGTATGTACTATTCATATAAAACAAGGACTTCTAGAACACTTAAACCTCAACCAGCTAGTCTTGCAATGGATTTACCAGACCCCTAATCAGTGTCAGGTGATTACAGGATAGGCAATGGATGGATAATTTGCATCAATAAGTTTATTTCACCAGCACTCAGGAATTAACACCACATGTTGATTAAGGTGTTAAAAATGCCACCTTCAGCAAGTAGACTGCTCTGACATCCTAAAAAAATCACCACTCAACAGCTGAGCTGTTTGGAGTCCTAGCTCATTCCTGAATCCATGAGACTCAATCTTGCTGTTATCCCCATCTGATATGGTGTCAGATGTAAGGAACATCCTTGTAGCTTCTCTGCTGGATTACATCCCTCCCCATATGCCTTAGAAAAGGCTTTATTTGGGGGATTGTGCTCCCTTATGTCTATCAGGGAAGCTACCTGGGAGATGAAAGACCTCACCTGAGAGTTGAATTCACACTTTTCATAGCCGAGCGGAATATCCTCAGCAATAGACTCTTGGGTACTCTGGGGCAAGTCTCTACCTCTTCTCCTTTTCAATCTTTTCTCCATTTGAATGTCCTTCATTTTGTGGTAATATTTAAATATTAACTGAGCAATGGAGAGAGACCAACTCATAGCATGGTGCTTAGGGCACTTACTTGGTATTGAGAAGCACTGGGTTTAGGTTCCTGTTCCATCTGAATAATTAAATGCTTGTTGAAGAGGAACAGCTTCAACAGGGTAAGGAGCAGAAACTTTCTCCAGTCAGAGGGGTCTCTTTCCAAACTTGACAGAGCAGGAACTTGAAAACTGGTCTTTCGGCTACTGATGGCATTTTCTAATTACTGAGCTACTGGGTATATAATAGTGTTATGGAACTTGTCCCCTCCCTCCTCTCAAGCACAAAGAGAAATGACTTGGAATAGGCACTTTGCTTCAGAAGAAGGTTCATGGCTAGGCATTCTGAGCAAAGATAGGACCATCTTTCTCTCCAGCCTGGAGTCAGACACTGAACTACCGACATGCTAACGCAGACAGCCTTATGCACAGCTGGGGCTCCCTCTTTGAGGTGCTTGGCTCTCCTTATGCATTTGGTTTACAAAGGAAGACCTTTCTTTGGATTCCACTTGGTGACCTGGCTCTGCAGAGATCAATGTTGCAAGCATCTGAGGGGCTAGCTGAAATTAACCACAGCCAACATGCCTGTAGGGCTTACCACAACCAGGTGGACAACAGCTAAGCTCAGCTTGCTTAGATCAAGCGTTGTCCTCACTGCAGTGTACTCTTCTGTTCTCTGAAGATGTGTGTGAAGGAGGTTAAGTGGTGGTTATTTTATCAAGTTGCTCATGTACAGACAAGCTTAACACTTGTGGCCAGAAACACACGATTGCTGTACTTAATTCCTTCTGTCCATCTTTGATGAAACTGAGGTACATTACTGGTCTCAATTCTATGTGTATTCAGAAAGATAATATAATTTTGATTATTTTAATATTAATTTATTAGTCAATATTTCAATAGACTCTTCCTTCAAGTTTGAAGTATTTATAGAGTGTTCTCAGGCTATTCACAGTCACCATAGCATACATCTAGAAGATAAACTACATTACCACAAATAAACATTTGAAGTGTGCTTTACCATCACTACCCCAGAGTTTGGCCTTTTAGTCTTGTCTTCTGTCTGCAGGTTTGGGAGCTCTGTGAGGCAATGAATGATGGTGTGGTACAGAACAACACTGCAATTAATGAAGGAGAATGATCGTTCCCATATGGATCCTAACACCTAGGAGTACAAGAGACACAAACTTAAAAAAAGCACAGGTGATGCCTACCACATGGTCTTCAATATCATAACACAACAGCATGCAGGAACTCAGTAGAGCTGCATTTTCAATACATTCATCTGGCAACAGGAGTCACATCCTTATGGGCAATGCCTGCTCATTGCTTCTCTCCTACATGTGTACTTCCTTACATGGACTGAATTAATATAACCCATGCAAGCTTTTCTGGGGTGCTTTCCCCACTGTGAAACACACACTCACTTAACTTTATATTTTGAAACAGAAAAAAAACCACAACTGAGTCAGGCAACACCGGAATTAATCTTTATGATTTTTGCCTACCTAGCAAGGCAAGCAAGACTTCCAGTCAATATTATCATATTTCTCCAATACCTGGAAATATGCCTATTAGAACCCTAGGAATTTGCATGTTTTTATAAATCGTTGAGAACAGGGGTTGCAGGCAAAGGTCTGGGTTTATCAAAAATGTCCTGCTGGCTCCACTTTTCTCCTCTTCAGTCTTATTGTAAAGGAACTGGCAACGTCATTGCATTGCATAAATTTCAGATTATGCTCACATAAAATACTAAAAAAAGCTCAAGCAGAGGACTGCCAACATATCTGTATGTGTACAGTCTGTCAATCTAGTGATAATCTAGAATACAAATAACAAAGCAGTACAGTCATAGAATCATTTAGGTTGGAAAAGACCCTTAAGATCATTGAGTCTAACTGTTAACCTAACACTGTCAAGTCCACCACTAAACCATGTCCCTAAGCGCCATGTCTACACATCTTTTAAATACCTCCAGGGATGGTGTGGAATAATTACTAAATTGGCCAAGAATACAAAAGTACAGCATTGTTCACACATTAAGGAAAGTAATAAAATCAAGAGGCTTCTGAGGTAGAATACAGCCGCAGCTGGCACACAAAGAATGCAATATCTGCGATTCCCTGTACAAGGTTGTTTGCGAAACTACACGAGGGATGGAACGGAATGCAACGCGATTGTTCCGTGGCCTTCCCTTGTGACGAATAGCAGATATGGGGACGAGATGGTACTACAGAACAGATAAGCGGTCTACACGCTACCCAAGCCAACATTTCATCAAACGCTGATGAAATGCTGTCCTTTATGCGAACTTTGCTCATTACAGTGTACCAAAACACACCTCCATCCCGGAGGCTATCCACCCCCAAGGTGCGACCACTCCTCCTTGAGTACACCAATCATAATAAAAGTATTAATGACTAAAGTCACTCAAACTCCACTTTGAAAGTAAAAAAAAGTATAAAAATAGCCCGAGAGAGGGGGAATATCAGGGAAGACACCATCATGAACAAGTTGGGAGAACTCCATCACTGACTTCTGGGACCAGTCAACAGGCTGAGCCTTTCTTCCCCCCTCCATAGGGACGCCTTTGGGTAAGACTTAGATTATATCGAGTGCTTCCTCGGGAAACTTAGAAATTTCTCTAGAGAATCTCTACCCTACATTTATAGCCAGGCTGTATTGTTAATAAGTTTGTCATGTGTTTTGTATACTTAACAATACCTTTATTTGCACGTGCTTTGCAGAGTGTATTTATCACCGGCAATCCTAAGAACCTATATATCTGTTGCTTAAATAAACTGCACTGTTTAAGTAGCTAGTCGTTTCGGTTTCTCACTGAACGCGACCAAAGACTCGAGAGTGGCCGTGCTAGTTCATGAGCACGACTAGACTGAAGGTGCAGTCCACTATTAGTGTATCCAAATCGTAATAGTTTAATACATATTAAACGCGATTGGACTGATAGTGCTGAATTGGGCATCACTCAGAATTTAAACCTAGCCGCACCTAGCCTCCCACCTCGGTGAGGAGTGTTAGAATGCAAGGGGGTTTATTTTCTGCCAAAACCGCTTTGTCCCTTTTCACGCAACAGATGGTGACTCAAACACTTCCCTGGGCAGCCTGTTCCAATGCTTAATAACCCTTTCAGTGAAGAAATTTTTCCTAATATCCAATCTAAGCCTCTCCTGGTGCAACTTGAGGCCATTTCCTCGTGTCCTATTGCCTGTTACTTGGGAGAAGAGACCGACACCCACCTCTAAAACCTCCTTTCATGTAGTCGTAGAGAGTGATAAGGTCTCCCCTGAGCCTCCTTTTCTCCAGGCTAAACAACCAAACTAAACCGATATGGCACCTGGATCAATGCTATGATATCTATATTGCAGCACTAATCAGTTGCTGTGTGTGTCTTTCCGTTCTATCAGAAATGCTCCTCAGATTCACCTTGTAGTGTGTCCATCTATGGATTCATGCTTCTGCCCACAACTTACTACTGACTATCAATTGGAGCAAAATGACAGAAGAGTTTAAGGGTGTATCAACTGCTTAATGTTACAAACTTTGTATTGTTTGGACCCAATTTACAAGATGGCAGTTGACTATAAAACCTAGTTAGAGGGAAAACTTTTCGTACAACAGGCTTTTTTTTGCGCATCTAATCTTAAGAATACCTGATGTAGACATGAACTTCCCACCAAATTGTAGCACTAAATTTTGGGAAGTGTCTGGAATTTACACACACACAACCCCCCAGGTGAGTTAATTTCTAAAGGTCCTGTAAGAGGCATCTCACAAACTAACATCATGGTACCTTCTCTATCCCTCTTTTATAACAAGGAGGATCTGCTATGAACTGCCATATGCCCTTTAACTGGTTTGTATTCACACCATCATAGCAAGCATACATTCCTTAATTTAGTTTCTCCTGCTATTCTTCACCTTTCTTTTGGTATCTTGTCCTTTGCTCAATGCTCCCTGCCCAGGCCTTCTGGCTGAGATTGCTTATTTACTCTCATATGTCTGTCTGTATTTTCCCTGGAGATCCTCTGGTCTGCGCATCCTCCTCTGTTAAGTTCCCCCCCACACTCATTTTTGAGGCTAACAGTAAACCTACATATTACTGGCCATATCAAACCTCTAAAACTACCTATTTGAAGAAGTCTTTGCATTTTCAAGCTAATCCTCTGCATTTCTGCTCTTACTTCCAGGGCTCTGGTCTTGTGCACATCTTGCCTATGTCTGGGACTTTTTCTATGCTCAGAAAGCCCTCAGGGGAAGTCTGTAAAACTAGCTCATGCCACCTCAATACTCAAGACTGTTGTGCAGCGTAGTGGTTTGGCCTCAGACAGCAACAAAGAACCACGTGCTGTGCTCTTGAGCTTCCCCAATACGGGGAAGAATCAGAAGAAAAAGGCAAGACTCTTGGGTTGAGACAAAGGCAGTTTAACAGGACAGCAAAGGGAACAAGCAAACAACAACAATAACATGGACAGAGGAATATACAAACACGATTACGGAACCGCTGGGATGCCTGCACCTGCTCCAAGCCTCGACTTCCTGCCCCCTCCCCCAGCAGCTCAGACTGGGCATGGCTCACATGGGATGGAATACCTGTGTCCCTGCCAGAGCCTGGGGAGAATTAACCCTATCCCCGCTGGAACCAGGACATGCAGAAAGACCACTCTTGTAATCCGTCCTGCTACTACCAAACTTAATCAGAGTTTACCTGTCCTATTCTCATAATACTACCTAAGTATTATGAAGTGACCTTATCTTAGTCTCATATTTCATATTCTCCACCTGAACTCCAGACAAACAGCTTTTGGCTTGTGAGCTTTGGGATAAGACCATCTTTTATCTTCTACTCAAAGTGCCAAAGTGCCACTCAAAATGCCTCAGAGATGCTATGGGAAATAGTTCATGCACTCCGACCCATAATAGCTTTAACCATAAAATAGCTCTTACCCATAAAAGCTTTAACATTCTTACTTCTCCAAGACATCAGAATTTAAATAATAAATTCCAAATTACTTTTGGATAGTAGTGATAAGACAGGAAAGGCAGTAGTTTAATTTCAGTGATAGGCTTGTCCTTGTATCACAGGCTTTTGCAAGTTAATAAATTTTGAATTTAGGTGTAGTTCCAAGATAGAATGAAGAAGTACCTGATTATATATATGTTTGCTTAAGTAGGATGTGCAGCACCATCCGCTGATTTTTGTTAAGATCACCACAGAAGACAGTTTTAGATGGGTGTGATGAGTCTGGCTGGGATGGAGTTAACTTTCTTCATGGCAGCCCATATAGTGCTATGCTTTGCATTTGTGGCTAGAACCATGTTGATAACATACCAATGTTTTGGCTACTGCTGAACAGTGCTTGCACAGCATCAAGGCTTTCTCTCCAAAACCTCCACCCGGCTCAAAGGCCAGTAGGCTGGGAGTGGGCAAGAGGTTGAGAGGGATAGCCAGGACAGCTGACCAAAGGGATATTCCATACCACATGATGTCTTGCTCAGCAATAAAATCTCAGGGAAAGGAGGAGGAAGCAGGGATGCTCACGGCTATGGCATTTGTCTTCCCAAGCAACCGCTACACATGCTGAGGTCCTGCTTTCCAGGAAAAGGTTAAACATCTGCCTGGCAATGGGAAGTAGTGAATGAATTCCTTATTTTGCTTTGCTTGAGCATACAGCTTTTGCTTTCCCTATTAAACTGACATTATCTTGATCTGCAGGTCTTCTTGCCTTCCTTATATTTTCTCTCCATGCTGCAGGAGAGGGGAATGAGAGGGGCAGGATAGCTGTTTGGCTGGGGTCTTCTGGAAATTTAGCTAGACTCAAAGGCTCAAGCAAACAGTTATTATACAGATAGTTTTGGACTCTAAAACACATAGTGCCTTTGAACCAACAGGTTTATTGAATTACTAGTAAGATACAGACCTTTAACCTTTGAACATCAAGTCTTTGGTCTTCCAACTTTATTTGCTCTTTCATATCTCATTTTCTGTTAGTTGACCAAATATGGTCCAGTGACTTTTTAGATTCTCAACATTACACAGTACAAATCAGTACTCAGAACTTTCCACCTTGCTTAATTTGCATCCATGAGTAAAAAGTCATGTTGTTACAAGCAAGATCGTAGGTGTGAACCAAAGTCCTGAAGTCCAAGACTGAGAGACCAAGGTTAAATATTAAAATTTTAAGACCAAGAAATTTTTAATTGATAGCTGTGTACCTACTTCAACTAAAGGCTACAAAGCAGCAGGAAACCAAATTGATGAGGACCTTGGTTGTTATAGCAATAAGTATAAGCAGGAACCTCTCTGCATACCATTCCATGGCATAAATTATAAACAATCAGGTCTTATCACTCTGGAAGCAGACAGTGTCTGACAAATATGCCGTTACTTTCAGAGAATTCAGTTAGTTAGAAGAGGCTTAGCTGAAAAGTAAAATTACTGAACAGAAAATTGGTTCTCTTTTACCTCAAACCAGGACATTCCACCCCTTATTCCATACCATTTGCATTGTTCTCAGGTCACTATTACTTTTTATCTTCTAATATCCTCAAACCAGGACATACAATATATTAATTTTCACGTTAACACTCAAAATGCTATCCCAGTTGATGTCTATTTTGGTCCCCATATCAGGGTGGGTATCTGAGCACTAAGTGGAAGTGATACTGATATTTCTTTTGTCATTTGTGAGCCAATGTTTTGCAAGGCGTCAGTTACCTAGATTTGAGCTGAAATCTTTGAGTTGATAATACAATAATCCCTAGGGTAGGTATTCAGGTTATTTAAGGGTCATTACTAACCATCTTCTTTCCTTGCTCATGGAGACAGCCTTAACTCCACCTAAATGTAGAGTCCACGACTGAACCACATCCAGTAATCCTCCTTCTCCTGACCTCTTGAGCCAAGCACATAACAGATCTTCCAGTAGAGCATAGGTAGATAACCAACTCCAGGTCTCTTTCTTTGCAATACAAATATAGCTAGATGAACAGGAAAATCAGAGTAATAGAAGTTTAGCCAGTGTTCAGATTTGACCACGCCCTGCTCAGACTGCACTAAATACTAAAGCAATAACTTGCAACATGTTCCCTCAGTGATAAATGCATTTTTTACTTCACCGCTTACTATCACTGCCAATGTACAAAATCCAGAAAAGAAGTCATTTACAAACCAGATATGAAGCACATGGCAGTGTTTTTCCTTTGATACACAGCCCTTTAATCTAGAGAAATTTTAAAAAGTCTACAATTACTATGCTCTTAATTGTTAGGCAGAACCAGAGGAAATAAGAGTTGCTGCAGCAGATTTTTTTTTAATCACTAAGTTTCCATTTTGCCACACCCTCTACACTGCTTGGGAAAGTATATGGGTATTAAAGGACACAGTCTTATGAATGAAGCCCTTGTGAAAAATGCCGTCTCAGCTGAGATGGGTTATGATAACAGGAACAGCTGAGCAGAGAAGAAGCCAATCCCATATGGACAGTGGCTAAGTCCTCTAGGGAGTACAAGTTAACCTGCTGGTATCATTTGCAAAGTAACCTAAGACCTTGAAGAAAGTCTCTTCCATGGGGAGTCTGTGGGGCTGACACAGGTTTTTAAGTCACATACTTTTGGAATTTTCCCCTTAAGTTCATTTTGTCCTTCACCTGCTTGAGGGGGTCTGCTAACAGAAGCCAAAAGGTGCAATTTATCACAGAGCAATGGAGGTGTTGACCTCCCCTTTGCAAGGAGCTATGCCAAGATTTAACAGTTCACATAGCCCAGAAGTGAGACAGACTACAGTGCCAACATACAACACAACTTCAGTATTCAAGCCATTACTAGGATCCTGAAACATCCAGTTTCCCTGGCATGAAGCAAAGCTAAAAGATATTAAGGGCTATCAAAACACAGACTGCAAAACTGATTAATTAAACCTGACTTCAAAAAGGTAAAAACAGTAGTTGAGCATTACCAAATGCACATCCTTTCAAAGAACAGCAGGAGAGTTTGGGGTTTTTTCACCCAAGGCCACTGATTTATTTTTAGAAAATGGGCCAAAAATCTTTACTACTGCAAGTGAGCAAAATGCCATTGGTGTCTCTGAAACGTGCTCATTTATATGAGCAGAAAATTTGTCTCAGTGTTCTTTCAGAGCTTAATACTCTGAAATGTAGCATGTATTTCCTTACATTCAAAACATGCTCAGTATCTTCATATATAGCCGCTCTGACACAGACAATATTATAGTAAAAATCTGCATTGGGTTTACATGGCAAGGTTTTTGTAGTGGGGGAAGGGGGGGCTGCAGGAGTGGCCTGTATAAGAAAAGATCTGGGGCTGCCCCTGTGCCAGACAGAGTCGATTTCAGCCAGCTCCAAAATGGACCCACCACTGGACAAATCTGAGCTAATCAGCGATGTTGGTAGCGCCTCTGTAATAACATATTTAAGAAAGGGTAAAAAAAAAAAACATGCTGTGCAGCAGCTGTGAGAGAGAGGAGTGCGAATGTGAGAGAAACAACCCTGCAGACACCAAGGTCAGTGAAGAAGGAGGGGAAGGAGGTGCTCTAGGCACCTGAGCAGAGATTCCCCTGCAGCCCGTGGAGAACACCATAATGAAGCAGGTTGTCCCCCTGCAGCCCATAGAGGGGGCCATGCTGGAGCAGGTGGATATGCCCTGAAGAAAGCCATAGCCTGTGGAGAAACCACACTGGAGCAGGCTCCTGGAAGGAACTGCACCCTGTGGTGAGGAGCCCACGCTGGAGCAGTCTGTTCCTGATGGACTCTACCCCGCAAAAAGGACCTGTGCTGGAACAGTTTTTGAAGGACTGTGTCCCATGGGAGGGACCTCACACTAGAGCAGGGGAAGAGTGTAAGGAGGAAGGAGCAGCAGAGACAAAGCATTACAAACCGACCACAACCCCTATTCCCCATCACCCCTGTGCCACTTGGGGTGGGGAGGAGGTAGAGAAGTCAGGAACAAAGGAGTGAAGGTGAACCTGGGAAGAAGCGGGTGGTAGTGTTTGAGGTTGGGGTTTTATTTATTTATTTATTTTAAAAGTTTGGGGCTTTGTTTCCTCATTGTTCTACTCTATTTTTAATTGGTAATAAATTAAATTAATCTTTCCCAAGTAGAGTCTGTTTTGCCCATGACTGTATTTGGTAAGCAATCTCCTTGTCCTTATCTTGATCCATGAGCTTTTCCACCTTATTTTCTCCCCCCGTCCTGTTGAGGAGAGGGAGGGAGAGAGCAGCTAGGTGGGGATCTGGCAGCCAGACAAGATTAACCTACCACAGCATCTATAATGAAGGTGACCGTCACATAACTAAGAAACTTATGTGCTGTAGCACTGGATCAGAAAGTCCGATTCAAGAAGCTCATAAATAAAAGCAATACAGCAATTTTGGAATATCAGTCACCAACAACAACTCTTCAAGCTGATCCGTTTACCTAAAGTGTATTCCACTTTCCAAAGGTTGCTACCATTCTAAACCCTAAGATTTTCCACAAGACTTGCTCTTCTGCTCCCTGCCTTTTTCTTCCTTGGGCTTTCCTCCATTAATTGCCGGCCCTTTCACACCAGGGCTACTGAGGAGCTGAGCTAGGCTCTCCCTTGAGGATTCAGGAAGCCCACGGGGGTGCGGGAGGATGAGCCATGCCCCACTGCCGCAGCCTTGCCCAGGGCAGCCGGCCCCACTCTCACTCCCCACGGCAGCAGGCGGCCTGCTCACCTGCTGCTGGCCTGGCAGATACTGCATCCAACCAAGCCACGCTATTTAGACAACCCCGAGGGCTCTCGGCCAGATTTACGGCGCCACCGACATAGGGCTCACACGGGACCCCCCTCCACAGACTCCCCACTTGAAGCGTGGGAGATGAAATAAGTGATATTGCTGCAAACGATTCCCACAGGGTTCATCCGAGGACAAGCAGCTCCCTCGAGCCCCGCCCCCCTCCTTTCCCCTGCGCGTGCCCGTGGCTTGCCTGTGTGCACTCGGTAGTGGGATTTCAAGTGGGAGGACTTCCCGTAGATCTTGCCGCAGCCACTGTAGGGGCACTTGTGCCGCTTCTCAGCCACCAACTTCCCCTTGGGGGGCACGGTGTCACGCAGGTGGGGGGGCTGCCCCGGCGCTGAGTTGCGTGCTGGGCTCCACCCTGGCTCTGTGGTCGCATTGTTGTCAGAGCCCATGTCCTCATCCAGGCTCTCCATGTCGCCGCTGCAGACGGAGGGGACGGGCAGGGGCCGGTACTTGTTCAGCTCTAAGAGGCTCTTGGCGATGGTCACCAAGGTGCAGTAGTCCTTCCAAGTGTCATGGGAGTCACACAGCTTCTTTCCCACCTGCTCCTCGCCTGGCACTTTCAGCCATGCTGCCTCAGGAACAGCAGAGCGGTTGGAGATGGACACCAAGCACTGGGCAGCCACGAAGTCCATGTAGGCGACGGCCGACATGGTACGGGAGCAGCCCCGCTGCCACGCACAGTCCCACTCCCGCTGCCAGATGCACTTTGCCAAGTCCCCGGGCGGCGTGGGGCACCTCAATACACTCCCTTGGGGCCTGCTGTGCTGTTGCACCAGGTGCTCCAAGCCATAGTCCTCCAACCACTGGAGGGTCAGTCCAGTATTGGGCCGCTGGGACAAGTCTCAGAGACACAGCTGCCGGAGCCGACCTCAAGTAATTCACTGGGGGATATTTAATAAAATAAAACGTGAGGGGAAAAAATATTCAAATTGCCCCACCCCCCGCCCAAGGCAATATTCAGCAGACGGAGGGCAGTACCGAGGAACAGCGCGCTTCGCCGCCCAGTCGGTCGGGGTGGGTCTGGCGACAGCAGCGTACACCGAGGTGCGGTCACTAGTAGAGAGGAAACTGCTGGCTGCCCCGTGCGCTCCTGCTCAGGAACGGCCACGCCGAATCCCATCACGGTAGGTTCGAAGCCCAAGCCCCCCGACAGCACAAATCAACTCTGTTTACCTTCTTGCCTCTCGCACTCAGATGAGCCTTTTTGCATGGAGGGTGTGTCTACCAGGTGGGTAGACCCACCAATCCCTGTGCTCTCTCCCCAGACCGCGTGCTACTCTGGATGCCTTGGCGCGCCCGTTTAAAAGGGCGATGACGCGAGGGGAGCAAGAGGAGGGGGGTTCACGTCTCCCTCGTCGCAACCTCTCCGAGGCTCGATTCGCACCACCGACCCCACGCCTTCCTGCGTGAGGGGTGCGCGGTCCTGCCGGCAGACTGCGGGGAACGGCCGGCGCCGCTGGCACCGCGCGGCATCGAGAGGGTTAAGTGTCTCGCTAGAAGTCCTACAGTCCCAGCAACCAGCCAGCTAATGAAAAGTGAGCCGGCTGATGTCACTGGCAAGGGCTCGGCTAATCAGAGCGAGGTTCCAAAGGGTGTGCAACACCTGTAAACCCAGTAGGTCCGGCCAGGGCCCTGGGGGCCAAGGAGCTCACTCAGGTGCTCCAAAACCTCCAGCCAAATCTTCTGTAGAACTAGCAGGCCTTCTCTCCACCCAGTACTAGAAAGCACAAGTTTAGGGCAATGTAAAATTACTTAATGAGTAACTCTTGTATGCATTCATATGTGTGTGTTTTAGTGGACTTCCTGACTTTCCATCTGGAGGAATCCCACTGAGTCTCATTTCTCCCTGACAGGAAAAAAGCAGCCATGCCACAGGCAGCTCTGTATCTCCTTGAGGAAACAGAGTCAGCACAAGTTTTCTGAATGAACCTGCTGCTGCACACACATTCTCTCACAGAGAGCTGCAAGAAACCGCTTAGGTCACTGTGCAGTGGATATGAAGTAAAAACAGGTCCATGGTGCATGGGCCATTCCCTGGCACCCTTTGACATACCTAAATCTTATGTAAAGGCTCAAAATTCACACTTATATCATCATCACTGTGAGAGAGGAGGACTTCGGTGTATTGCCAATATAGTAGGGTTGGTCAGAGTGGACTACTTTCTCTGTTACAGAGGAAGTAAAAAGCTAAATAACCTCAGTAGTCTCCAGAAGTCTGTTGTGGTGAAAGTTTCTTCCTGAACAAATTGTTGGTAACTGGTTCAACCCAAAGTGCATGAGAAAAACTACAAATCAGGTATCTGAGGCATATTTTAATGCACTTTTGCACCCTATCTTTCATTCATCTTCTAGTCCTGTGCTTCACAGGAATAAAAGAAACTTCCCTCCCACCAATGCCATTTCACATATCTCCCTTTCAAAATCCCCAAGCCAAAGAAGTCGTTTTGCAACAATGCAGAAAAAAAGGTACTTCCTGGGCCCTGCAAACAATCAGAAAAAAAAAGTAAAAAAAAAAGGAGCGTAGGACTTTAATATAGATTCAGTGCAAGAAACAGGAATCCAGTTTCCTTTCAAAGCCCCTTAAAGAAATTCAAACACTTGGTAACATGACTTATTTCAGAGAGCTGTAAGAAAGCCAGTGGCAAAATAGTATGCCTTTAGGTATATGCTTATTTGTAATACCTGTTTTGAAGGTCAGAACATCATCCATTGAAATATGAGCCGAGCGCAATCCTTGACACTGAGAACTCAGCAGTCATTGTCCAGTCTCAGTCTGTCTAGTCATGCATTTGCCGCGATTGAGAGACGGGACGCTGCTTGATGCAAGCAAAATGTCAGTTTATTAGACGCGTCGGAAAGCCTTTTATACAGCTACTTAACAGTTACATAAATTCTATCATTTCTGATTGGCTTAGCTCTAAATGTTTCATTACAATAATCCCTCCTACTTGCGGTTTCGCTACATGCTAGAAGCTACAGTTTTGCTATGTGCTAGAAGCTACAGTTATAACTTGTTGCTTAACTCCCTACTTCCTCAAGGTTATTTGTCTCGGATCTGCAAGGCCAGCTGTTCCCTACCTCCTCAGAGTTATTTGTCTCAGATCTGCAAGGTCGGCATGCCCTTGAGTTTCTTGCATACTTGTACTTTTCCGCTGGCAGACCTGACATCTCCCCCCTTTTTGTTTCTTTAAAGGCAGAACTGAGGCGCGGGTTTAAAGGTCATCATACTCAGTGAGCTGGACAGAACTAACAAACACTATCGTAAATCTTCGGAATATCGCCGTTTTGAATAAACCATGTATGTCGAACAACTTTAGTCACCATAGACCTGACACAGGAAAGAGCACAGCTTAGAATCAAAAGGCCTACCAATATAATAACTAATATGAGTACAGTAGATTGTACCAGGCTCCTAAGCCAGCCGTTTAGCCCAAACCAATCACCCAAAGCACCCAATCCGAAGAAGTCCGTATCAGATTGCACCTTTTGTGAATGCGCAAGGAGTTGTGTAATTTGCTTATGTATCGAAGAAGAGTGGTCCTCTAAGTCCATGCAGCACATTCCGTCAAAATCCTCACAGCCATGTCCGTGGGCCAGTAGCAAGAAGTCAATAGCGGCTCTGTTTTGCAGGACTGCGTGTTGTACCGTAGACAAGTCTTCAGCCATCTCAGATAGTATGCGGCTGGTAGCATTTGCTTGCTTAACCACCCAACAGGCAAGGGTGTAGCAAGACTAGCACAAAAGCTAGTTGTATTGAGTGACCTGGCCAGAGTAACCCAGACATTTTGACAGGGGTCAAAAAGGTGAGGGTGGTACCCTGGCAAAGGATTGGCATGTGTCCAGGCCGCACATATACAAAAAAGTGTTAACGGGATCAGGATCATGATGTTTGAAGGAATTTTTTCCTTTTTTTGTTTTTTTTTTTTTTTTTTTTTTGAGTGCTTTTGACACTGTTTCTTGTGTCCAATGTGCGCGTTCCCTAGCGTAATCGTTAGAACCCACAAAGATGTGTCCTGCGACTGCTAAAATTCTTACAATGCTAATTAGGCAACTGTCACACCATCTATTGGCCAATGTTAACCGTCGCTACCATCTCTTACCACAGCGATAGCAGTCATATAAAACCCAAGGGTCACAATTACCACAGGCGACGCAATGAATATGTTCTACTGGAGTCTCTGCTCTATTGTCCATAAAAGCACTGCATCAGTCCTCCGAATGTTCTCCGGTATGCCGTTCAGGGGAATGATCTAGCTGTGGATTGGTGTTGTGGCCGCCCGACTGTGGTAGGGGTTCACGGAAAGGTCGCACGCTCTTCGCTGGGATCCACCTGGGGCCTCGTTCTGTGGAAACACAAGCATAGCCTCTGCCCCATGTGACAAGGGGGTATGGCCCCAAGACCTTACCTGTCTCAGGGTCGCGGATCAGGACTGGAGCTTTTACGCTGGCTTCGAAAGAAGTGTTTGTGTTAAAGTGGCGAACGATCGGAGGGTTGTTATCTATTAAAGAACAATTTAAAAAGTTAAAAACATACAGGGCTTTCTGTAGACGTTCTTCAGGGGTGGCTGTCCCTACTCCCCCTTTCTGTTGTTGTAACAAGCGCTTTAAAGACTGATGAGAGCGTTCAATCAGTGACTGGCCCGTAGGGGAATGCGGGATCCCAGTGATGTGAGTGATCCCCCAAGAGATAAAAAAGGTTTTAAGTGCAGCCGAGATATAAGCAGGGCCATTGTCTGTTTTGATTTGTGCAGGGATGCCTAAGGTAGCAAAAGCACGCAGCAGATGCCTGCGAACATCTTTCGCCGCCTCCCCCACATGGCAGGAGGCAAATAGAGCACCTGAAAAGGTGTCAATAGAGGAATGGACGTATTTTAATCTCCCAAATTCTGGATAGTGTGTGACATCCATCTGCCATAATTGCAGGCTTTGCAAGCCTCTGGGATTAACCCCACCTGGTGCCGTAGGAAAAGAATGTTTTTGACAATCAGGGCAGACAGCGATAATGTTCGCCGCTTGCTGAGAAGTGAGGCCAAACTGGCGTTTGAGGCCCCCTGCATTCTGATGGAAAAAGGAATGACTAAGCTTAGCTTGTGCAATACGGTCAGGTAAAACTTGTACCGGCAGAGTGAGCATATCGGCCTGTTGATTGCCTTCTGCAATAAACCCAGGTAAAGAGGTGTGCGATCTAACATGTAAAACAAAATAGGGATGTGTTCGAGGGGTTAAAAGGAAAACAAGTTCCTGCAACAAAGCAAACAAATCAGCATGCGAAGTATGATGCAGCACCGAGGCCTCTGCCCGTTCGACGATGCCTGCAACATAAGCAGAATCAGTAATAAGATTCAGTGGTGTAGACCACTTACGAAAAGCTCGAACAACAGCGGCAAGCTCTACGATTTGAGGGGACCCGGAGACTGTCTCAGCGTCCGACTCCCATTGTTGAGAGCGGTCATCCCACCAGACAATCACCGACTTGTGTGTTTTTCCAGACCCATCGGTGAACACAGTAAGGCCTCGGAGGGGCTGGTGACATCTCTTTGGTATGGGTATTAAGTTAAAATGAGCATGTAGAAGCTTGTGGGATGGAGGATGTGAGGTTAGTTGACCCGAATAATCTGTTAAAGCAAACACGAAAGCATCAGACTGTTGGAATAACCATTGTAGGTACATATTAGTTACAGGTAAACAAATAGAAGCAAAGTCCATCCCTGACAGGGCAAGCAAGCGCTGTCGTGCTTTAATTATCAAGGAAGCAAACATTTCATGTTGTGTCCAAATTGTTTTAGTGGGCTGGTTGGGTAAAAAGACCCACTCAATGATTAATAAGGGATCAGGATTGTTAGGGTCCCATTGAAAAATCAAAGCACATGGCTGACGTGCAGGGTTCAAAATAATTAAATTGAAGGGTAATTCAGGCGCACAGCGGTGTGCTTGCCGTAAGGCGATGGCTTCCGCTACTTTTTGTAATGAGGCAGCGGCTTCAGGACCCAGTCGACGAGGGGAGCGTAAATCGGAATCTCCCTTGAGGAGTTTAAACAAAGGGCTTAAGTCTGAATTGGAGATTCCTAGCAAGGGTCGGACCCAAGTAATGGTCCCTAATAATTTTTGAACATCGTGCAAATTTTTAATGTCCGCCTGTATATGCACAGGTTGGGGAACTATCGGCTGGGTCCTGATGCGCCAACCCAAGTAGGTCCAAGGGGGCATTTTCTGGACTTTTTCGGGCGCAATACAGAGGCCTGCCGAATTGACAGCGGCCGTGACAAGGGCTACGGCCTTTTCCATGAGCTCAAGGTGAGGCGCAGCCATCAAGATATCATCCATATAATGATATAACAGAACTTGAGGCAACGCAACCCTGACAGGGCTAAGTACCTTAGCGACATACCATTGACAAATTGTCGGGCTATTTTTCATTCCCTGTGGCAGTACAACCCACTGATATCGTTGCACAGGGGCTTGCATATTGACACTTGGGACTGAAAAAGCAAATTTGGCAGCGTCATCAGGGTGTAGTGGAATATTAAAAAAGCAATCCTTAAGGTCAATAACGGTGAGATGCCAATTGCGGGGGATCATAGTTGGAGAAGGGAGCCCTGGCTGCAGAGCTCCCATATCTACCATAGCATCATTGATTTTTCTGAGATCATGGAGCAGGCGCCACTTGCCAGATTGCTTCTTAATAACAAAGACAGGTGAATTCCAAGGACTAGTAGTAGGTACTATATGTCCTTTTGCTAATTGTTCCGTAACCAGTTCTTGGAGAGCGCAAAGCTTTTCGAGTGGTAGGGGCCATTGATCTACCCAAATGGGCGTCTGAGTTTTCCAAGTCAGTTTCAGGGTGTCGCGCACCTCAATGGCCCCTCCTAAAAATGCGACTGAATGGAAGTTCCCCATTGCGACAGCACATCACGTCCCCATAAGACCATAGGGACAGGTAGCACAAAAGGCTTGATGGAAGCCACTCATCCTTCTGGGCCTTTGATTTGGATCAATTCCGAGGATTGGTGGCTTCTACCAACTCCTCCGATTACGGCTAGTGCCTGAGGCACAGCTGCCAAAGGCCATTGTGGAGGCCACTTCGCCTGTGAAATTACGGTAACATCGGCCCCTGTGTCGATAATCCCATTCAGGATTACTTGCTGAGTGCCGTGAATAAGAGTACATTGACAAAGTGGTCGCTTCTGGGAAATGGACTGTACCCAGAGAATCTGTGGATCCCCAGTAGATCCAAAACCTCCTTGTCTTTGCTGCGGAGGTGGGTGAAGCGAAAGAGAGCTTGCGTTCTGCGGGATCAATAGTAATTGTGCAATGCGGCTTCCCTTGGGTACTGTGCAAGGGGGAAATTTTTAAAAGGTATCAGTAACTCAGCTGCCTTCCTGCTCTCTATTTCCTTCTCTAATTCCTGCTCTCTCCTATTTCTATTCTCCCTGTCTTGGTACGCGGCTTCTAAACAAGTGCCTAACATTTTACAGACGACTCCCTTATCTTTTCCATCCTTTGTACGGCCCCTAATGGCTTTCAAGTACTCTTCAACGACTTCCCAATTGTACCAATTATCACGAGCCCATTCCTCTGAGAATTTGGGGCTCGGGTTCACTCCGTGCCTCCCTAAATAATCAGTGATAACTCCTGACATCCTGCCGACTAGGCCAGGTGTCGCGGGCCGAGCCGAGAGAATAACTTCACTTGTAAGAGAGTAGTGAAATGTTTATTAACATAAAGCAGTGATTTAACAAAGTTAGTAGTGAATGCAACAGTGTTTTATGAGATTCAATGCCAGGGTACACTTGATTATTTACTGCATAGAGGCCGGGGTCAGACAAGCTCTCAGGGAGACCCTCCCGTTGAGTCACGAGGTTCAGAAAGGACCCCCTGGCTTTCTAAACTCCTTCTCAGAGAGGAGTCTGGGTGTGGCTGGATCCAATCCTAGTCCCAGACTTGGTCAACGGTTTATGTCTAAAGGATTATATATGCGCAATCAATCCTTAGATCCCTTAGCTAAGATTTCAAAGTTTAGCATGCTATTAGTCACTTACCGAGAATCTGTTGCGGCAAGGAATCTCTCAGCCTCGAGGAGAAGAACCTTAAGTGAGCGTCCCCACTCAAGAGGAGATCCTGTCGTGCAGCCGCTGCCGTGCAGGAGAGCTCAAAGGGCTCTTGGGCTGTCCACTGTTTATGGAGTAAGAGAATTGACCTATAGTCATATTCACATGGGAACAAGATACCCAGGTTCCCACTCCAGACAGGGTTTTGGTTATGTTGCCAGCCATCTCCCACAGTTCAAGTGCGACTCATAACAACTCCCGCTGATGGCCATGGCTTGAGCAGGAGCCAGGGGGGAAAAAGGGAAGAGCACACCGCCACATCTGCCCTTAATGCTTTCTGGCACTGGCAGGGTTTTGGCTCTGCACAGGCACGGCGAGAGGTGGGGAGGAGCTTTTCAGTGGCTCCTGCTGACTCTCGGCATGGCATTGCCAGGGGTGGGGCTGGTCTTCAGGTCACCAAACTTCAGAACCCATTTTGGCACCGATTCTGGGTGACTGCCCAGCAATAGGGGCATTGTCCTTATCGGGAGGCTGCGTCCCTCCAGTGCTGGGGTTCAGGGTTAAAGCAACCAGGTCTGTTAGCAACCGGATCATTTTAAATCCTTGTTGGGATCCGGTGCCATGAAACCAATTAAACCTTGCAGCGGATAAAGCAAAGATGGACCCTCCGGGCTGTGATCCTGCAGGGCTTCCTTAATGAGAGGAACCCAAATGAACACCGGACAAGTTGATTTTTTCATTGCTGATGTTGGATAAAGTTTAGCTGGGAGGACTTTTTAACCTTAAAGCAGACGTCTTCAGGTCAGGGCTAAATTATGCCTCCGCAGGCTGTCATTATATCATGACAGGAGCAGGTCAAAGCTCAGCACCGGAGGCGGTTTTGTGCAGCAGCCCTAAATTTTCGGGAGGGTAGAGGCTTGGTTTGACACATCTGACTGCCATCACCTTCGCTGTAGAGCCACAGGGCCATACAACAGGGTACCGGTGGCTCTATTGTACTGAACACAAACCTCTGCTTCTTTTTTTTTTTTGCTTTGTTTTTGTTCTTTTCTTTCTTCTAGTGAGCTGCTGCTGGGAGCCGTAGCTACCAACTTCACCTTCCTGCCTAAACACATGGCAAATTCCTACAGATAGGGCTGAGGAGGCCCTATGCGGATCCATTCTGTGGATGTTGTGCAGAATCCCAGCCTTTTCTGGGAGCATGCAGCGGTGGGTACCGTCTCCTCCTGGTGTCACGCACCCAGGGGAAGTGCAGCCCCCTCCGAGGGGGACCCAGAGCTGCTTGTTTCCCAATGAGGAGACTAAAAGACCCGAGAGCAGGATTTGAGGGAGGGCTGGGCAGGGGAGCGTGCCACTGAGGGATGCTGTGTGACCTTCCCTCGCACCCTCCAGGTCCTTGTTCCTGTCTCTGCGTCACTCCAGGCAGCACAGCACAGGCGACAGTCACAAAGGCATTTGCCGTGTGGCACAAGGAGGCTGCGGGTGCAGCTTCGTCCCCACAAATCTCGGCTGAACCAACTTGGTCCTTTCGCCCCCTGAAAAATACTGTTGAAAGCGAAAAGCACTTGCACACAGAGCCCTTGGCAGGGGCCGGAGACACCCAGCCCCCCCGAGCCCCTTCCCTCCCCAGCAGGAGCTGGGGGGGCTGTTGGGGGGGCCGTTGGGAGGGGGCGGAGCACAGGGAGCCCCAACATTCCATCCTGGAGACGCCAAAGAGTCCTTAGCAGCCGAGAGACTGAGGGGACCCACCATGGCGCTGCCACCTCCGTGGCTCCCACTGTGCGGCCCCCGTGCCCCCCCGGCGCCCCAGAGCCTTCAGGATTTTGTGCTCCCGCAAACCTTCTACCCCCAAGGCAGGGACAGACCCCGACCCGCAGCCCGGGGATGCTCTCGGGGCCAAGAGCGCAGGAGGTGACCATGGCTCCTGTCTCTCTTCCAGGCGCAGCCACCCTGTTCCCATCGACCGGGCAGCAGCTGCTCTTCCCCATGGCCTGGGCACCCCCAGTGGGGGCAGCCCCACAGGCCCCACCACCAGGTATGGCACCCCTGTCCCCTCTGACACCCCGACACCATTGGTGTTCAAGAACCCTGGGCACCTTCAGCCTCCCCCTCCCCTCTCCACGGTCACCTTCACCATCCCACCTCCCCTCTTCCCCCCCCAGCAGTTCTGGCACGTGGGCTCAGCAAGCCCGGCTGAGTGTCCCTGCCCTCGCCTGCCCAGTGAATCCCAGTTCCTGAGAATTTCCCCAATACTTGGGGCCACCTCTCGGGGACGAGAGCCCAGGAGGTGACCGCCGGCCATGGCTCCTGTCTCTCTTCCAGGCGCAGCCACCCTGTTCCCAACCCCCGGGCAGCAGCAGCCATTCCCTGCAGCCTGGGCACCCCCACTGGGGGCAGCCCCACAGGCCCCACCACCAGGTATGGCACCCCTGTCCCCTCTGCCACCCTGACACCATCAGCACCCTGATGGCCATGGGGGGTGGCTCGGAGGGTGCCCTGGAGGGTGCCCCCGGCCCAGCACGGCTCCCTCCCACCCACACAGGGCTGCACAGGGCCCCATGCGGCTGCTGCTGCTTCAACCCGCGCTTCGGGTCCATCGAGTGGACTGTCACCAACGCGCCTGCGCCGGCCAACGCCACCCTCGGCCACGACGCTGCTGCTCCGTCGGGCGCTGCCCTGTGGGGCCCCGGGGGCTGCGGGACCCTCCCGGCCTGGGCAGCCCCTGGCAACCCCCAGGGACAACACCCACCGCCCCAACTGACAGACCCGACATGCATTCATCTTCATCTTGGTTTTTATAGTTGTCAAAATGCTTGAGTGTCTTGAAGGGATCTGAACAACTCGACAGATAACAAAACAAATCAAGGGTTGTTTACTAGGATTTTCAGGACTCGGACATTAAACTAGTCTTTTCTGTCTGTTTGTGAGACTCTGCATGCTGTTAAAGTTATCACCTGTCTCTGCTACTGTGTGATGAGCAGCCAAACTCCCACCCAGCCAGTCTCTCCCTCCTCTTCCTCAACAGCACAGGGGGAGAAAATAGGATGAAAAAGCTTGTGGGTGGAGACAAAGACTGGGAGATTACTTACCGGATACTGTCACAGGCAAAACAGATGACTTGGGGAAAATTAAGTTAATTTATGGCCAACTAAAATAGATCTGGATAGTGAAAAACAAAGACAAAAAAATTAAAACACAACCTTCCCCCCACCCCCCCTTTCCCAGGTTCAACTTCATCCCCAACTCCTCTACCCACTCAGCGGTGCAGGGGGGATGGGGGGGTGGGGGATTATGGTCAGTTCATAAAAGTTTGTCTCTGCCACTCCACACACTGGAGCAGCACACTGAAAAATCTGCAGCAGTGTGGGTGCTCTCCATGGGCCACAATTCCTTCAGGAAATATCCAACTACTCTACCCGTGGTCTCTTCCACAGGCCGCAGGGGAATACCTGCTCCAGTGCCATGGAGTACCTCCTCCCCCTCCTTCTTCTCTGACCTTGGTGTTCGTACTGCTGTTTCTCACTCTCTCCCCACCCCTCTTCCTCTACCTGTGTGGTGTTTCTTGCCCTTTCTTAAATATGTTTTCACAGAGGCATTACCAACTTCTCTGATTGACTCATCTTTGGCCTGCAGTGGGTCTATTATGGACTCAGCTGTGTCCAGCACAGGGCAGCTCCTGACCTCTTGTCACAGAGGCCACCCCTGGAGCCTTCCCCCCTGCCCCTGCCAACCTTGCCACATACACACAATACAATGCTGTTACTCAGTAGCATTATTCAGTTCGCTTTTTATCCTGTCTGTCTGAGGAAACAAAATGTATGCTGCCATGCTGTCTGTACACCTGTCTTTCTGTTTATCTGGCTCATAATACCTCTGAGCCCATTAGCCAGTTTCAAGTGAATTTCATATTGAAGATATGAACTTCCTTCAAATATAATGAAAATAGGTGTTAAGCAGAGAAGAGAGAAACCCCTTTAGTACCTTCACTGAGGACACAGTTGAAGTATGAGATTTCTCTGTGTTAGACATTCAGATATCTTGACACGAGCCCTCACTTTGAACATACACCACAGGAGACCAGGATTCCTTGGTTCCGCTGCTCAGGGGACTTTCATTATCTTATAAAATGTTTTTACTACTCTGTTGCCAATATAAGCCACGCTTAGCAAACAAAAGTAAGGTTGGTTAAAGTAGTTTCCTATCATCCAGAAAAGCTACCATCTCTACCCAAATAACATATCCTTCTATTGTGGTTTTGGACTGGGCTGGTTACTAAACAAACCACAGGCGCTCTCTTTAACCTCTCTCCCTTCAGAGAAGGAAGAGAGAATGAGAGAGAGAGACTTATGGGTTGAAAATAAAATGAAAACTACTTTAATGAAATATTAATAATAAAAAGAAAAGATAATAATATTCATAAGAAAATAATGAAATATATACAATATATACAAAACCAGTATCGAGCTGCCAGGATGATGATCACATCACCGGCAGGCACTGGGAAAATACCAGACTGGACTCAGCAGCAGATGGGAACTGGATTCTGGATCTGGATTCATGAACGTACAGATTGGTATCGAAGGCAGACGAACAGACAGAGTCCTCCTTGGACACTGGCCATTGAAGAAAGAGGCTGACCTCTTTGATCCCTCAGCTTTTATACTGAGCGTGATGCAGATGGGATGGAATACCCTGTTGCTCAGTTTTGGGTCACCTGTCCTGTCTGCTCCTCCCCACAAGTGCAACCCCTTTACACTCTTCTGCTTCCGACCCTCTAACTTGGTACATAACAAAGTTAGCTGACCTTGGTTGTTATAGCAATAAGTATAAGCAGGAGCCTCTCTGCATACCATTCCTTGGTATTAACTATAACATCAGGCCTTATCACTCTGGTTGCAGACACTGTCTGAAGAATATGCCATTAATTTCAGACAGTTAGAATAGACTTAACTGAAAAGTAAAATTACTGAACAGAAAATTGGTTCTGTTTTACCTCAAACCAGGACATCCATTTTCGCAAATATAGAGAGTTTATAGTGTGCTGTCAGGGTTAACTGACTTTGAGTCTATAAGAGTAGAAGGAAAAATGATTTTCTAGACCAAGTACTATTAAAAAAAAAGGGAAGGAACTTGCTATCATCCATAAACTATGAATACCAAGACATGAAGTATGTTAGTTTGTGTATTTTTCTGTTTCTCAAGCGTCAGAAGAGAGCCTAATGGGGAAACACTCTGGCTTTGAAATTATTTGCATAGGCATTTATAAAGCATTAATCAAAATAAACCCAAGGTGCCTCTAAAATCTTTGTATAGATATAAAAGTACTCCTGTCAGACAGAGGAGTCTTACTCTTCTTTTATCAGTGGTGAATTGAGGCCCAGCAAGATTGAGCTATCCATAACCCAAGGTCACTAAGGCCTTATAACAGGCAAAGAATCTATCAAACTTCAATTTCCTCAGTTTCCACTGCTTCAACCACAGATCATCCTTCCTAGTTTCAAGTTGCAGTTTCATCAACTTTTTAATAGCACTTCCAGACCTTCTTTGTTTGACACTGTCCAAAACTTGCTAATAGGAAATGTCTGTCTTTTACTGACATGAAAATGACTTCCCAGAGGTTGACTTGCTGAATCCAAATCTAATTGTCATGTTAATAAATACTCAGATATATACCTAGAAGAGACAACTCTGATTTCATTGGGCTGTCAAACAGAAGGAGCTATTCTGGTGAAAAGGATTTCACAGATGCTGTGCTGGTAGAGAAGAACTAAAAGCATTTTTCTTCCTAAGAAGCTATTCGGAGAGAGGTAGGGAATCATTAAGTTTAACTTTGATGCACAGCAGGGTAACACAACAAATTCAATTCTTGGGATCAAATGTAACGTAAACTGAGTCAGCTTGAGATAATAGTGCTGGTGATGATGGGATACAGAGGAGAAACAGACTCAAAAACTTTGGACTGATGGCTCAGAACCACTAATAATCAAAAATATCACACTGTCTAGGCACAGCAGGATTGAATTCATTCTCTTTCTCATTGTTCCTTGACTTTCTTCTCTCTTTGTTCAGCTATCTGTTACTACATCTAGCAGTACCTCACATCTAACCTCACTATTGCAGAAATATTTTTCCTGATGAGAACTGTAGTTGAATCGTAGATTGCCATAATTATTCTTTAGGAATGATGTTATCTTGAGATATTTGGGACAAACTCATGTTTCTGTTTAGGTTTTCTCAGAATTTTCTCAGAAAAATTACTCCATATTAATTTATACTGTTCAGGGAGGGAAGTGTTTATAAGCAAAAAAAACCCACAAGAAATATTACCTTTTTTTATCTGTTAGCTTGTTTGGTTTTAAGCTAACTCTTGCCATCTAGTTTAAAGGCTAGAAAATAATCTCTGATAAATTCCATAATGAGAAAGCATGCCGAACTTTTAAAAATAATTTCAGTATGCCTCCAAAAATACATTCCCTAATAAAGAAAAAATTATGTATTTCATTTTGATATATGTAGTAGTCCAAAGCTCTGAGACTCCAAACTGACTAGATCCAAACATCACTTACTAAGTGATGTTAGCAGAATTTGATACTTTGAGATGGTTTCAAAATGACCACAATTACTTTCTAAACATTTTATACACACAATGAAATGGGATTATCCTTTGTCTCCAGATGATCACAGATAGGGGCCATAACCTGGATTTGACTGTAGTGGTGATAATATTTGGATTTTATTTCAGAACATCCGTTTAATCAATAGCTCAGTTTTTAATTAATAACAAAACTATTTTTTTCGATATTTAGACTATATTTGGATGATCAAGGATGATTATCATAGCTTGTAGAGATAATAGTTTAAACCCAATAGTTAGATAATCTTGAGATATCTTAAGATAATCTTAAAATAATAGATAATAGTTTAAACCCACTTTGATAAAAAAGAAAGATGGGTCGCTTTCAGGACCAAGTGGCACTCACTTGTCAAAGTCTAGAGTCCAAATTCATCTTGCTGTTTATGGCCTCAAACCAGCTTGTCATTGGCAGGTGTTTGTCTTTTACACTGGCCACGCATATAGGAATATAGCATAACTGGCAGCTCCTCCTCAGGAACAGCTACTTTGTTCATAACAGATTTGAGGTCATTAGCAGAAGTTTTTGAGGAGGCTGCTTGTTCTCTGACCCAGAGGAAATGCACATTAATAGGAGCTATCTGTTACAGAGGACATAAAAGAGAAAAATGGTGACCCCCCCCAAGATGAATGAGAAAAGAATGGATTAGGACTCAGGGCACACAGCAAGAAAGTCGAGTGTCAATGCTAACAGGAAGACATTACAGGGGAGCAACGTAAGGGAAGTAGCAAAGAGGAAAATGAAAAGTGAGATTCAGGCACATGTAAGAAGGAGAACAAGTTTGCTTGGTCACTTATGTGAAGGAAAAGGTAATCCTATATGTGGTACTGATGTTTTTCCTATAAGAAAGATGTGTACAGATTCTGTGAAAGAGGAGAGGTCATGATGGGAGCAGAGTTCTTTTCTTTATTATTTTTGAGAATTTAAAAAATGTTTTTTATTTGCAAACCCAGAAATTTTTCTTTAGAATAAAAAAAAAAAACAGCCCTCCTCCTTTCCACTGCTACCATACCGCCCAATCTCCTACATTCTGATCCTGAACTTAATGTTACCCTAAAAACTTTTTTGCTTGGAGTACAAGCACAGTACACAAATACCTGGCAAGAATGCTTGAAGAGACTTGCAGTCTACATGAGCACTGAAGTTTTTGTGCTCCAAAGGCCTTTTCATGTAAACGACCTTAGTGCTGCTGTGACTGAGAAGCTTTTTATTCAACCAACAAATGTGTGTATAAAGGCACAGGAGTGTCCTGGTTTGAGGTAGAACAAAACCAAATTTCTTTTCAGTAATTTTCCTTTTCAGTTAATTCTTTTCTAACTGACAGTACCGTCTGAAATTAACAGTATGTTTTTCAGACATGAAACAGGCCATGTTGAAGGGCCAGAAGGGGAAGAGCATAAAGGGGTCGCGCCTGTGGGGAGGAGCAGACAGGACAGGTGACACAAAACTGACCAATAGGGTATTCCATCCCATGTGCATCATGCTCAGTATAAAAGCTAAGGGATCAAAGGGATCAAGTCCCTTTTCTTCAATGGCCAGTGTCCAAGGAGGACTCTGTCCGTTCTTCTGCCTTTGTCTCCGATCTGTGTGTTCCTGAATCCAGTTCCCATCTGCTGCTCAGTCCAGTCCGGGATTTTCCCAGTGTCTGCCAGTAATGTGATCGTCATCCTGGGAACTTGATATTGGTTTTGTATATATTTGTATATATTTCACTATTTTCTTACTAATATTATTATCTTTTATTTTTATTATTAATATTTCATTAAAGCTGTTTTAGTTTTTTTCCAACCCATTAGTCTCCCTCTCTTATTCTCTCTCCCTTCCCCTTCTGGGTAGGGATAGGGGTTAAGGAAACATCTGTCATTCTTTTAGTGGCCAGCCCAGCCTAAACTGCGACAAGGAGTCAGTCATTTTACTTCAAACTTTGTTCAGTTTCTCCCCTGGGCTCTTTTACAGAGTGCAGAAGTTTCTTCTCTGATGTTGCCTTCCCACTAAAGATAAAATATAGTAATCCCTTTTGCTCCTGTATTAGTATTTGCTAATGCTTTGAACACCAGAAATTTCAACTATTATTTCAGTTTCTGCTTTGACTATTTTCATTCTCCAGAGCCCTTGAAACTATGTTTAATATAAGCTCAATATGATTTGACAAGTCAGTGAGAAATGACCAATGTCAAAGAGGCTGGAAATTCGTAAAATAATATGCTGGCATAAATGACCTATTTGCTGATCTGTATTCTTAACATTTGTGACAATGCTGAAAATTTGTTACATGTTATTGATATTATGGCAGCATTACAAAATAGTATTAAACAGTCATATAAATATGAACACATCATAAAATATTTTACATGTACATAGTTTATTTCATACCAATGTGTTGCACAGGTTCTCTGCATACATCATGAGTGAAATATTGTAGGAACGTGTCTGAGAGAAAATGGCCATGTGAGCCAGCCTCCCTACTATGAGAGATTAGATTAAGGGCAAAACAGGTGGTAGAAGATGGAATTAGTACATGGGAAAAACGGGAACTGAGAAGGTAGAAAACATGCTGTGCTAATGACTAAGCAATTTACTATGCGAATTCTTGTAACCAATCTGATCTGTGAATGAACTGCATGGACAGTGCGTGGACAGTGTAACTAGCTAATCAGAAATAAGCGAGTCGCGTGTACGGCTACAACACAGGGTATAAAAGATGATGATCTGTGCTTAATAAATGGCTTCTGTTGATTCACATTGGATCGTCTGGAGTCCAGTTATTTCTCCTCAGATGGTGACCCCGACGTGATACCGATCGGCGCTTGGCTTGAGCAGTGGAACGTGAGGGGCGGAAGACCCAGAAGGAGATCCACCGGCTGGAGGACGGCTTAGCTGGACTGAGACCGGGCAGATTGGGCGGCAATCCGGAATAAACAGACGACGTGGCCACGGACACCCAGAGAGAGGTGAGCAGCCGGGGCAGGAGATGGGGCAACAAGTAACAAAAGAAGAAGGGGCTATATTAAGACTTCTCCTGCATATCCTCTCTAAGAGAGGGGTGAAATACGATGAGCGTATGCTCCGAAGGTTGTTAACCTGGTGCAGAGGGAACGGATTCGCACCAGAGACCCAGACAGCTTTTAAACCAGAAATATGGGAGGATGTTGGGAAAAAACTGTGGGAAGTGATAAGTAAAGGAGACAAAGAGGCATCACCGTTAGCGACGACATGGTGGTTGGTGTTATCGACCTTACAAGACATGAAGGCGGAGCGAGCCACGGCAGCCGGGGCTTTTGCAGCATTACAACCCACGGGAGGGGGATCGAACAGGCCAGGTCCGAAGGTCTGGGACGATCCCCTGCTGATCCCCTCTGCTCCACCTGAGGCCGAGGGAGGACGCAGAATGTCAGCAGAGAAGGACAGAGCCGGAGCTGTTTGCTCCTGCCATGGCCCACCTCACCCCCTCCCCTCCCCAGTCATCTCCCTGAGATAGAAGTGCTGTTTTTGTATGTCTGCTGTGTAAGTGTGTGTGGGCGCCAGCTTATACCTGCTGATCAGCATGTGTGCTACTGTTTGCTTTTTGTTGTGTGCAGTGTCGTTAGGTGACTCCACTTGAGCAGGTGTTCTGCCCGGTGTGGTACTGTTCTCGTACGCGACTAGGGCTGACACTCCGTCAAGTGAAGAAGTTTGTATATACACAATGTTTAGACGTAAGGCGAGCGCGCCCCAGGTAGATACACCAGGATGGGCTGTAGAACCGATGGAAGTCCTGGAATATTGGGGGAGTTTTCACCAGCCGACATGTTTACGGTCTCAGGAACGGCTCGCCCGTGCAGGGCGTATCGCTGGTTGTTTGTTGTTTGTCTATAAGATCATGGTTGATTGGGAAAAGGAGTTGAGCCAAAATCTATAGGATGCTCTGTAGGAAAATGAGAAACTTAAGGAAAAATGAGAAACTGAGCTCTTGTTGCAAAGGCAGACTTTTATGTCAGTCGTAAGTGATGGAAGAAAAAAAAAAAAGGGAAAAAAAAGAAAAAAGAAAAAAAGAAAAAAAAAGAAAAAAGAAAGAAAGAAAGAAAGAAAAAAAAGAAACCAAACAGGAACAATTAGATGGGAAATGTGCCACGTTAGCACAAAAGTATGCCATACGCATTACGAGAAAGCATCAGAAAAAGAGAAATAGGACACCTGATTCAAAGCAGTACCATAGAGATATGTTTTTGGTTTTTTCCTCTATGTGTATATGTTATTGCATGCCTTAGTAGATTGCTCTGTGTTATACCCTGCAAGACTAAAATGAGCCCCAGCAGAAGCGGTCTCTTGAGCAAGGGGGTGGAATATGGGAAAGCAATGGAAGATCAGCGAGGAGGACTGTAAATACATGCAAGGGACTCGCACCTGGGTGCTGGAAAACACATATATCACACCAATTGTTATTCAGTCTCGGGTGCTTGCAAGAAAAACATTTGGATGACATAAGCCTGTAATGGACTCACGGACACCTTATCTAGCTGCTTGGGAATCTTGGCCTGTTGTGGAAGAAGATCAAAGCACAGTACCAGCAAGAACAGGGAGTCCGCATGCGCTCTTGCTAACAAGGACTCTCTTGCTGCCAAGGATAAGTTTAACAATGCTACTAGTACAGCTATTTCTGAGGTATTGCTAGATGTAGATAGTATTTGATATGCGATGTTGCAAAACAGAGCTGCTACTGATTTTTTGCTTTCAGCTCACAGACATGGTTGTCAAGATTTTAAAGGACTGTATTGTATGAATCTAAGTGACCACTCCAAATCCATCCATGCCCAGTTGCAAGAACTGCACCGACCGAACCAGCAACTTGTGGAGACCACTGGGTGAAATCTCTTTGCTGGATGGACTTGGGGGTGGGGTTGGTTGAAGCAAATTATACTCATTGCCTGTGTGGAAGGAATTTGTCTGTTATGTTTAGTATGCTGTTTGCCGTGTTTAATAAGCATTATACGATCAGCTGTAAATGCCGCTTTGCATCGTACCCTTGTACGAGTTGTAGAATATGTTGCTCTAAAAACTATGTGTGTATCCATGAGAACCTGACCTTCACAGAAGAAGATAACAAGAAGGGATTACAACAGTGTAGTCACGTATCAGACAGCCACTGTTAGCAAAGCTGGATCATGAGTTTGGTGAGACTCGCTGCATACCCTGGCCACGCGTGCAGTGACTCTAGCCTGTACTTCTCCGCTCATTTCAGTGCAGGATATAAGGGGGCTGTCTCGGGTCAGAGAGGGGGAGAGAGACATGAGCGCATTTTGAAGATACAGGGGATGCCCTGAAGCACTGTGTCTGCCCCCGCGCCCCTCCCCCCCATACGTTCTATGTTCATTAACCCCAACAGCTCCGAAGGCATTACAGCATGTTGCAGATAAGATATAGTTTACTACTGCTGCAAGACGCATTGAACACCTTCCTACAAGAATTTCAACTTTATGCCCTGATAGGACAGTGGGATGATGCACTCGCAAAGAGCCTGACTGCATTAGAGTGGGTATTTTTGCCACATACCTTTTCAAAACCAGTAACTACGATGATTGAAATGTTACCACGATTGTTTTTCCAGGGTCGTTTGTGCTGTCACCAGCTTTCTGGAATGGATCCAAGCCACATACATGTCCCCATCAAAAAGGATGACCTTGACCCTTGGTTATCACAAAGTCTTAACCTTCTTAGTACATTATATTGGGCAAATAAATTATTCTTTCCCCTGGCACAGACTATTACAGTCACTTTCACAAATTCCTTTACAGCCGCGCATCCTGCTAGCACCAAAGCCTCTTGCTGGCACCTGTACGGTGTTTTTAGATGGTTCAGGGACACAGTAAAGGCTTTTGACTTATTTCAACAGGAACTGTTAAATGTAGGCAGAATCTCAATATGTTACTGGTATTGTTCAAAGACTTGAAGGTGCATTTACAAAACAAGTAGAGAACCAATTGTTATTTAGTCTCTTACTGCAATTAATGTCGCTTTTATGAAAAAGACAGCTTTGTTATTTTATTGTCCACGTACGCTCTCATAGCTGTTTACTTGGTCCTTTAACTGAGGGAAACACAGTTGCGGATTATCACACTGTTGGTAACAACTCGGAACATTATGCAGCAAGCTGAAATGTCGCATGATTTTTTTTTTCATCAAAATGCAAAGGCATTGAGGAAGCAATTTTCTTTAACACAACAACAAGCACATGATATTGTGTGAACTTGTGCTGATTGTCAACCATTTATACCTAACTTCAACCCAGGCGTCAGTCCCCAAGGGCATGGACCTTTGGAGTTCTGGCAGACTGATGTAACCCATGTGTCAGAATTTGGAAAACTGAAATTTATACACCTGAGTGTAGACTGTTATTCAACTGCAATTTGGGCAACTGCGCAGACTGGTGAATCTAGTAAACATGTACGAAAGCATTTGCGATCCGCGTTTGCGGCCTTAGGTGTACCGCGTGTGATAGAGACTGATAATGGCCCAGGGTACGTAGCCTGTTCAACAGAGGTATTTCTACAGCTGTGGGGCATTACACATGTGACTGGCACACCACATTCTCCGACGGGTCAAGCCATAGTGGAATGCATGAACCAGTCTTTAAAAAATTTGCTTCAAAAACAAAAAGGGGGAGAGCAAGGGCTGAGTCCTGTAGATCGACTGAACAAAGCCGTTTACGTCCTGAACTTCCTACGCCTTCCTCAACACTGCCTTGTACCTCCAATCGTGCGGCACGGCGCAGGCCTGCAGAGAGACCTGGGAGATTTTAGGCAGGAAAATGGCATGGTAGCAGTTAAAAACAGTGTGACGGGGAAGTGGGAAGGACCGTGTAGACTATTAACCTGGGGTCGAGGATATGCCTGTGTCGTTACAGATGCCGGAACCAGATGGGTACCAGCCAAGTGGATAAAGCCCTGGTTTGAGCAGACGGATTCGAATGAGTTACCCCACAATACCAACAACGATGATGAGGGCTGAAGAAGTGCAGTGCCCTAGGTGTGGAACTGTGACCCATAGATCCTTGTGCCTTGTGAGGATTGTTGAGGCCGGTGGTGGTTTGAAAGACCACGTGTGTAGGAATGTGTCTGAGAGAAAATGGCCATGTGAGCCAGCCTCCCTACTGTGAGAGATTAGATTAAGAGCAAAACAGGTGGTAGAAGATGGAATTAGTACATGGGAAAAACGGGAACTGAGAAGGTAGAAAACATGTTGTGCTAATGACTAAGCAATTTACTATGCGAATTCTTGTAACCAATCTGATCTGTGAATGAACTGCATGGACAGCGCGTGGACAGTGTAACTAGCTAATCAGAAATAAGCAAGTGGCATGTACGGCTACAACACAGGGTATAAAAGATGATGATCTGTGCTTAATAAATGGCTTCTGTTGATTCACATTGGATCGTCTGGAGTCCAGTTATTTCTCCTCAAAATATGTCTACCTCTTCCACACAACAACAGCAACTACCCATTGCAAAGCCTAGTGCAATAAGAAGGAAGCATTTTAACCTTTTGAAGAAATGCCTCCTTGTCACTGAAAATGTGAGACAGACAAAAAGTTGCTTTAGAAAATCATCTGAAGGAACAGAAGCCTTCAAATTTGATTTTTCTATATCAGAAGCAGAAAATAAGATTCAGCACAGCTGATTGCTAAATAAATTCTTGCAAGATAAAGTAAGTATGCTGAAACCAGATTTTACATTAGCAAACTGACCTTCCATTTTAAAAGCACGCAGTAGAAGGCTACTGATGGAAGACACATCTGTCCTCAAAATCCAGGACCATGAGGATTAAAGATCTGTGTGCAGCTGCAGGGCTATGATCTTGTTGGAATTACGGAGGTGTGGTGGGATGGCTGGAGTGTTGCAATGGACAGACACAGGCTCTTCAGGAAGGACAGGCTGGGAAGATGAGGAGGGGGAGTTGCCCTTTATGTGAGGGAGCAGCTGGAATGCATGGAGCTCTGCCTGGGGATAGATGAGGAGCCAAATGAGAGCTTCTGGGTGAGGATTAAAGAGAGAACAGGTAAAAGTGACATTATAGTGGGTGTCTGTTACAGGCCACCTGATCAGGAAAAACAAGCGGATGAGGCCCTCTGCAAACAGATAGGAGCAGCATCGCATTTTCAGGCCCTGGTCTTCATGGGGGACTTCAGCCACCCCATTATCTGCTGGAGGGATAACACAGCAGGGCACAAGCAATCCAGGAGGTTCATGGAGTGCATCGATGACAACTTCCTGACCCAAGAGAGAGGAGCCAACAAGGAGAGGTGCACTGCTGGACCACATACTCACCAACAAGGAGGAGCTCATTGGGAATGTGAAGGTCAAAGGCAGCCTTGGCTGCTGTGACCATGAGATGTTGCAGTTCAGGATCCTGAGGGCAGGGAGGAGGGCAAAAAGCAGGCTCACAACCCTGGACTTCAGGAGAGCAGACTTTGGCTTCTTCAGGGACCTGCTTGGAAGAGTCCTGTGGGATAAGGCCCTGGAGGGAAAAGGAGCCCGAGAAAGCTGATTAATATTCAAGGATCACCTCCTCCAAGCTCAAGAGTGATCCATTCCAATGAATAGGAAGCCAGGCAAAAATGCCAGGAGGCCTGTGTGGATGAACAAGGAGCTCCTGAACAAACTCAAACAGAAAAAGGAAGCATACAGAAGGTGAAAGCAGAGACAGGTAACCTGGGAGGAATACAGAGACATTGTCCAAGCATCCAGGAATGAGGTTAGGAAATCTAAAGCTTACTTGAAATTGAATCTGGCCAGGGATGTCAAAGACCATTAGAAGGGCTTCTATAAGTACATAAGTGACAAAAGGAAGACTAGGGAGAACATGGGCCTGATGCTGAATGAGATGGGGGACCTGGTGACACAGGACATTGTTGTGGTGTAACCTCAGCCAGCAACTAGGACCACACAGCCGCTTGCTCACTCCCCTGGTTGGGATGGGGAAGAGAATCAGAAGAGAAAAAGTGAGAAAACTCATGGGTTGAGATAAAGACAGTTTAATAAGGAAAGCAAAAGCCATGCACACAAGCAAAGCAAAGCAAGAAATTCATTCACTACTTCCCATCGGCAGGCAGGTGTTCAGGCATCTACAGGAAAGCAGGGCTCCATCACACATAACGGTTACTTGGGAAGACAAAATGCCATAACTCTGGACGTCCCCCCCTTCCTTCTTCTTTCCCCAGCTTTATATGCTGAGCATGGCATCATATGGCATGGAATATCCCTTTGGTCAGTGTCGTGGTTTAGCCTCAGACGGCAACAAAGAACCACGTGCCGCTCGCTCGCGCCTTCCTAATACAGGAAGAATCGTAAGAAAAGGCAAGACTCTTGGGTTGAGACAAAGGCAGTTTAACAGGACAGCAAAGGGAACAGGCAAACAACAACAACAACAACAACAACAACAACAACAACAACAACAACAACAACAACAACAACAACAACAACAACAACAACAACAACAACACAGATAGGGGAATATACAAACGCGATTACGGAACCGCCGCTCCCCGCCGCTCACCAGCCAGACCCGGGACGCCCCAGCCCGCTTTTAAGCAGCAACTTCCTGCCCCCTCCCCCGGCAGCTCAGGGTGGGCGTGGCTCACGTGGCATGGAATACCAGGAAAAATTAACCCTATCCCCACCGGAACCAGGACATTATCCACCCCTTATTCCATACCATCTATGCCATGCCCAGCAGGTTCCAATGAATTGCCACCACTTTCCCCTGTTTTATATATATATATATATATACACACATATAATGCCCTTAGTTTATGGGCCATCCCTCCAAAGTGTCTGTTGAGTTCTTTTAATCCACGGCTTTGGGCTCCATTTGTTAGAACAGTCTCTCAGGGCAGGTGAGATGCTGGGTGGTGCTGGTCTGTTGCATGCTGTATTTTTCGGAGCTTGTGACTGGTGCACCTGGTGTGGCTCATGCACGCAGTCCGTGGGCTGAAGATGTAGATCTTGAGGAAACTGCTGGGCGCCAGCTGCTGAGATCAGTTCTTATCCCATCATCCCTGTGCCTTACTTGTAGTACAACTGATAGCAATTATAGCAATGAGGACATACAGTGACAGGGTTACTTAGCAATTAACAGCACACAATCTGATTCATTGGCTATTCTCGCCCAAAATCAGATCCCCATGAGGTACACATCGGACTTCCCCATCCTGCCGCATCACCCACCAAGTGCACCCAGGTCCTTGGGCAAAAGCAATCCCACGGATGGGTTTGCCTTTGCCTGAGGCAGGACTAACCCAGACTGTCTTCCCTAGCATATTCTTCATGTGCACTATGGGGACTTTATCCCCTTCTACAGTACGTGGAAGTTTTGATTGGGCAGGGCCAGCCCGATTGTTAGATCCCC
This sequence comes from Larus michahellis, assembly GCF_964199755.1. Lineage (NCBI taxonomy): Eukaryota > Metazoa > Chordata > Aves > Charadriiformes > Laridae > Larus > Larus michahellis. Next base: position 24,574,450 of record NC_133929.1, on the reverse strand, counting down.
TGGTGTTAACTAGCCAGGTAGCTTTTGCTAAATGTGTATCCCAGTGTTTTAAAGTCCCACCACCCATTGCTCTCAGTGTAGTTTTTAACAGTCCATTGTATCGTTCTATCTTCCCAGAGGCTGGTGCGTGATAGGGGATGTGATACACCCACTCGATACCATGCTCTTTGGCCCAGGTGTCTATGAGGCTGTTTCGGAAATGAGTCCCGTTGTCCGACTCAATTCTCTCTGGGGTACCATGTCGCCACAGGACTTGCTTTTCAAGGCCCAGGATAGTGTTCCGGGCAGTGGCATGGGGCACAGGGTATGTTTCCAGCCATCCGGTGGTTGCTTCCACCATTGTGAGCACATAGCGCTTGCCTTGATGGGTTTGTGGCAGTGTGATATAATCAATCTGCCAGGCCTCCCCATATTTGTATTTCAGCCATCGCCCTCCATACCAAAGAGGCTTCAAACGCTTGGCTTGTTTGATCGCAGCGCATGTCTCACATTCATGGATGACCTGTGCAATAGTGTCCATGGTCAAGTCCACCCCTCGGTCACGAGCCCATCTATATGTCGCATCTCTCCCTTGATGGCCTGAGGAGTCATGGGCCCACCGAGCTATGAATAGTTCACCCTTACATTGCCAGTCCAGATCCACCTGAGCCACTTCAATCCTAGCGGCCCGATCCACCTGCTGGTTGTTCTGATGTTCCTCCGTGGCCCGATTCTTCGGTACGTGGGCATCTACATGGCGTACTTTCACAACCAGATTCTCTATCCGGGCAGCAATATTTTGCCATAGGTCAGCAGCCCAGATGGGTTTGCCTCTGCGCTGCCAGTTGCCCTGCTTCCACTGCTGTAACCACCCCCACAGAGCATTTGCCACCATCCATGAGTCAGTGTAGAGATAAAGTACTGGCCATTTTTCTCACTTGGCAACATCCAAAGCCAACTGAATGGCCTTCACCTCTGCAAACTGGCTCGATTCACCCTGTCCCTCACTGGCTTCTGCAACCCGTCGTGTAGGACTCCACACAGCAGCCTTCCACTTTCGATGCTTTCCCACAATACGGCAGGACCCATCAGTGAAGAGGGCATATTTCTTCTCATTTTCTGGCAGTTTATTATATGGTGGGGCCTCTTCTGCACGCGTCACCTCCTCCTCTGGTGACATTCCAAAATCCTTGCCTTCTGGCCAGTCCATGATCACTTCCAGAATTCCTGGGCGACTGGGGTTTCCCATTCGAGTTCGCTGCGTGATCAGTGCAATCCACTTACTCCATGTAGCATCGGTTGCATGATGTGTGGTGGGGACCCTTTCTTTGAACATCCAGCCCAGCACTGGCAGTCGAGGTGCTAAGAGGAGCTGTGCTTCTGTACCAACTACTTCCGAAGCAGCTCGAACCCCTTCATATGCTGCCAATATCTCTTTTTCTGTTGGAGTGTAGCGGGCTTCGGATCCTCTGTATCCACGACTCCAAAACCCTAGGGGTCGACCTTGAGTCTCCCCTGGTGCTTTCTGCCAGAGGCTCCAGGTAGGGCCGTTCTCCCCGGCTGCGGTGTAGAGCACATTTTTAACATCTTGTCCTGCCCGGACTGGCCCCAGGGCCACTGCATGGACTATTTCCTGTTTGATTTGTTCAAAAGCTTGTCGTTGCTCAGGACCCCATTTAAAATCATTCTTCTTCCGGGTTACTTGATACAGAGGGCTTACAATTTGACTGTAATCTGGGATATGCATTCTCCAAAAACCCACAATACCTAAGAAAGCCTGTGTTTCCTTTTTACTAGTTGGTGGAGACATAGCTGCTATTTTGTTGATCACATCCATTGGAATCTGACGGCGTCCATCTTGCCATTTTATTCCTAAAAACTGGATCTCCTGCGCAGGTCCCTTGACCTTACTTCGCTTTATAGCAAAACCAGTGTTCAGAAGGATTTGGACTATTTTACTCCCTTTCTCAAAAACTTCTTCTGCTGTGTTTCCCCATACAATGATGTCATCAATGTACTGCAGATGTTCTGGAGCTTCACCCTATTCCAGTGCAGTCTGGATCAGTCCATGGCAAATGGTGGGGCTGTGTTTCCACCCCTGGGGCAGTCGATTCCAGGTGTATTGGACGCCCCTCCAAGTGAAAGCAAACTGTGGCCTGCGCTCTGCTGCCAAAGGGATTGAGAAGAATGCATTCGCTATATCAATCGTGGCATACCACTTGGCTGCCTTGGACTCCAGTTCGTACTGGAGTTCTAGCATGTCCGGCACGGCAGCACTCAGCGGTGGCGTGACTTCATTCAGACCACGATAGTCTACAGTTAGCCTCCACTCTCCATTAGATTTTCGCACCGGCCATATGGGACTGTTAAAGGGTGAGCGAGTCTTGCTGATCACTCCTTGAACCTCTAGTTGACGAATCAGCTCATGGATGGGAATCAGAGAGTCTCGGTTAGTGCGATACTGCCGCCGATGCACCGTTGTGGTAGCAATCGGCACCTGTTGTTCTTTGACCCTCAACAACCCCACAACAGAAGAATCCTCCGAGAGACCAGGCAAGGCAGACAACTGTTTAACTTCCTCTGTCTCCAAAGCAGCTATGCCAAAGGCCCAGCGGTACCCTTTTGGGTCCTTAAAATACCCTCTCCTGAGGTAATCTATACCAAGGATGCATGGAGCCTCTGGGCCAGTCACAATGGGATGCTTTTGCCACTCATTCCCAGTTAGGCTCACTTCTGCCTCCAGTACAGTCAACTCTTGGGATCCCCCTGTCACCCCAGAAATACAAATGGGTTCTGCCCCTCTATAGCTTGATGGTATTAAAGTACACTGCGCACCCGTGTCCACTAGAGCCTTATACTCCTGTGGGTCTGATGTGCCAGGCCATCGAATCCACACCGTCCAATAAACCCGGTTGTCCCTTTCCTCCACCTGGCCGGAGGCAGGGCCTCCCTAATACTGGTCATAGTATCCATTACTCACTTCTTGCATAAATGACTTGGAAGTTCCTTCAAGAGGATCAGAAGCAAGATCAGGCCTTCTGCTTTGTCTGGGGAACGGCCCACTGGAAACTGGGGCGGCACTTTTCCTGGAGGGATCCCCTTTTGTGGTTGTCCTTCCTTGCAACTCCTGTACCCGTGTCCGCAGGATCCAAGTAGGTTGTCCATCCCACTTCCTCATGTCCTCCCCGTGGTCACGCAGGTAGAACCACAGGGTGCCTCGTGGTGTGTACCCTCTGTACTCTCTGTCTTGAGTGGGGAAATGCCTGCTTCTAATAGCTGAGACGCTGGCCCATACAGTTTAACAGAACAGCAAAGGGAACAGGCAAACAACAGCAACAACACGGATAGAGGCATATACAAACACGATTACCGAACCACCGCTCCCCGCCGCTCGCCGACCGGACCTGGGACGCGCCCCAGCCCGCTCCCAGCGGCGACTTCCTGCCCCCGGCAGCTCAGGGTGGGCGTGGCTCACATGGCATGGAATACCAGGAAAAATTAACCCTATCCCCGCCGGAACCAGGACAGTCAGTAAGTCAGCTGCATCATCTATCACCAAGGTTGGAGTAGATTTAGTACTTGTTGCAGCTGTGGGTCTTGTCATGAGAGCCAGAAGGGTCTGGATAAGATCAGGGTCTGTAGGGAGGGCTGGCGAGGTGTACACAGGCGTGATGTCTATCATGGAGGTCCGCAGGTTCTGCACCAATACAGTGGTTGTCGAGGGGACTGGCAGGGTCTGCACGGGCGTGATGTCAGTTGCGGGGGTTGGCGGGGTCTGCACAGATACAGTGGTTGTCACAGGGACCAGTGGGGTCTCTACAGGAGCAATGCCTGTCAGGGGGGCTGCGGGGTCTCTACCGGACATTTCCCTCTACCGCAGATCCAGACAATGACAAAGAACAAGCCTGCAAAAATTAACAGCATAAGCATGACGATCAAAATATTCCAAGGGTATTCCAAACTCTCAAAACCTGTTACTATTGATGCCACAGGAATATACAAATCCTCAAGAGATATCCCCCCTTGCTAAATGGCCCACTGAGGAGAAATAACTGGACTCCAGACGATCCAATGTGAATCAACAGAAGCCATTTATTAAGCACAGATCATCATCTTTTATACCCTGTGTTGTAGCCGTACATGCCACTTGCTTATTTCTGATTAGCTAGTTACACTGTCCACGCGCTGTCCATGCAGTTCATTCACAGATCAGATTGGTTACAAGAATTCGCATAGTAAATTGCTTAGTCATTAGCACAACATGTTTTCTACCTTCTCAGTTCCCGTTTTTCCCATGTACTAATTCCATCTTCTACCACCTGTTTTGCCCTTAATCTAATCTCTCATAGTAGGGAGGCTGGCTCACATGGCCATTTTCTCTCAGATACATTCCTACAGCCCACAATATAACCCAAGGTGTAATTATGCGCAATGCCTAAGAGTGGGTTCCCACCATCCCGAGGTGAATCTGACCGCGGTGATTCGCGAGATGCCATTACATAAGTGACAACAAATGGAACAGTTACAAAAGACCCAATAACATAGCAAAATACTGCCACACAAAATAACAAGGCAATGTTTTTAACTCCACATTTAGAAACAATAAGCTGCCCTAAATAAATGAGAAATGGCAATGAACACTTGCACCACTCCCATAGCTGCCCACATAAGCCTACACAGAGATACCAGAGAACTCCGTCCACAGCCCTTTGAAACAACTCCAACAGATCCATAATGACTGTTCTACAAATCCGATCAAATCTGTTTAAAACTCCAACCCCTCATAACTCTCAAATTAAGGCTTATGGTTCTCCCAGCACTATTTGCATTAAGTGCAAACTTCATGTTAAGTGGCAAGTTCGTTAAAATACCACACCAGGTGCTAAACTTTGTTAAAATACCACGTTGTGCACCAAATTCATTAAAATAGCACGTTGGGTGCCAAATTTGTTAAGATATCCACGTTGGGCATAAATTTGTTAAGATTACCATGTTGAGGACCAAATTTATTATGATAACCATGTTGGGCGGCAAATTTGTTACAGTTTGAGAAAACCCATAACAATTTATTGTCGTTTAGACAATCATTCTATCACCCGATGACCCCTCCCCACGTGGAAAGGGGAATCGGGGAAAACAAGGAAACATAAGGATTGAAATATAAATAGATTTAATAGGATAAGACCAAATAATTAACAATAATAAGAAAGAACCAGTATTGATCCTGATACTAATATAAGATATACAAGGATTATACTCAGCCAATTCTATCAGTAGGAAGCTGTGCACTCCCAGCAGTGGACAGCAAATGACAGACACTGCGAGCGCAATGGCTTTGGGAGGAAGGGAAGGCCTCAGGGGTCTGGCACGGGGGCAAGAAGTTCTCTGGACTGCCGCCATCAAGGGAGAGAGAAACTCCTCAGCAAACTTTCTAATTTATATTGAATGTGATGTTCATGGTATGAAATAATCCTGTTGGCCAGCCTGGGTCAAGTGCCCAGGTCTCGCTCCTCCTCATCTCTGCACCTGGCAAGGCTCGAAAACACTGAGGCCTTGAATCCCATATAGCCTAGCTGGCTCTGAAGTAAATATTTTCACAAATTCAGACACTAGAGTCTTCTAAAAGTGGAGTTTTCCCCAGCATTAGAAGAGAAATTAGTCCTGTGACGCTCAACCCAGGACACTTTTTTTTCCTGTTTAAGTTAAAAACCCCCCAAACCTCCAAGCCAATAAGCTTCCCTAAACAAAGTTATTTTGGGAGAAGATGGAAAAAAGGAAAAGACAAGGCAAAGTTGATTTTACGGAAATAGATTAATGAGTGCTGTGTCTTTGGCTGTCTGTCATTGTTAAACAACTAGTTCTCTTTTACTTTGCTCTATCTTTCCCACCTGTCCATCACATTATACTTCGGTTCCTTTTCCAAAAGAAACTGGAAGTGTGTCTGACTTCACCTGATAAAGAAAAGGGCAAAGGTTTGAGGAACACCTCACCCCCACAATTATTTTTTTTAAAAAGATTATGTCTTCAAAGCTGATAGCTCTCAGATGTTTCATGCCATTGTGGTGTAGTTCTCAGGTAAGGCTGTGTGGGACTGTCACTGACTCTTCTAGTCTGCCGTTCAGCCCCAGTGAGCAAGGACTTTTTTTCCCTTGTTTTACTATTTCAGGACTGTTTCATTACTACTATATTACCCCAAATATAGGGTAAGCTTTTTGCCTCTCAAATGTGAAAACAAGTACAAAACCCCCACCACTTTGGAGTTCATCCCCTGTGCACCATGAGGAAAGGTATACCATGCCCCCTTTAAAAGTTGCTCTGGTTGCATCCTGGTAGATGTGTCCAGCAAGAACAACCTCCCAGGAAGCATATGCCCCAGACCTTGCTCCAAAAGGTGGCAATGCTGTAGCACCCTTCTGTTCTGATCTGGGTCTTTTGCCATCCATAGCTCCCCACCTCTGCACTGGGAGATAGACCAGTGATAATGGTAGGCAGAGAGGAGGCACACTGTGATTCGGTAGGATGCTGGCAGTTGTGTAGCCTTGTTAAAGGCTGCAGGGCTATGCATGGGTGGGGGATGTGTGTTGGCTCTGCCTCATGCATTCTTAGCCCACTAGAGGGGACTCCCAGTCTAGTTCCTTGTTGGGACAAATTTGTCTTCCTTGTTTTCTTCCAACCACACCAAACCCCATGACCTTGTCCCATATGCCATTGATATTCTTTTCCCTCTGCACTTTGTCCCTTATCTTCCAGCTGTCCCACTCTATGGCTTGTCTCAGACATTAGAACCTATCATTGCCTTGGTCTCCACTGCTTAGCAGTTAATGTGGCTGTTTCATAGCCCTGTGCATTTGACCTTATTCACAGCCCTTAAGAGCTACATTAGTACTCTTTCTTTTTGCTTTGCAAAACTACTGTGCCATAACTATCCAAGACCTGTGCAAAAATAATCCAAGGTCACTTCCTCTCTGTGAAAGAGGGGTAAACTACTCTGTGTAGGCCACGGGCCAGGATCATAGATATGGGCAATTATTACTGAACAGTAGGGCATGGTAATTTCACAGGGGGGATGGTGGATGGGTCAAATTTATGGGTACCCCAGAGGTGCAGTGCTCCAGAAAATTAATTTTTTGTGCCTGCAGTCACTTGAAACTGATCCATGTTCAGGACATTCCCAAAAAAGAACAGCCTTGTTCTCCCTCTTCTGAATGTGCATGAATTGCAACACTATCATCTGTGCAGCTGAACAGGGATTTGGATCTGCTGATCTGTCTGAAAAATGGTCTTTTTTGATTTGTTTCTCCACTACATCAGGTCAGTGATCTGACTGTGCCAACACACCGGAGGCTGTGGGAGAGACAAGAGCTGGAGGTATGACTAATAGAGGTGGGACAACCCTTTTTTAAAAAATTATCATCTTATGTATATTTTAAGTGACCTATTTAGAACTAATCTGTGGGCAAGATAAGGCTCTGTGATGAGACACATTGGCCTCCAGGCCATAAATTTGGGTTTCCAGTATTAGGCAGTGCTGAATCTAAGCCATGGACAAAAAGGCAGAGGTTTAAGACAAACTTATCTTTTTAGTGTTTGCTAATTCAGCTTATTTGCCTGGTTCCCAACACAGCTTCCTGGCTTTTATCATTTTATTGTGAATGAACTAACGCTTTCCATACACTATAGAACAGGGCAGTTTCCTTAACAGAGCGCTATGGAATTGTCATGAGGACTAAGAGGTTAGAGTTCATTGTAGTTTTTCATGCCACTTTGTGAAATAAGATGTGATTTCAATTCTAACATTATATGATATGTGTCCCTGTAGATCTTGATTGTGATAACATTGCATTTGGAGCTACTGCATTCAGGAAGTTCCATTTTTATTTATTTTCAGATCTAGCTGTCATAGTATCCTTTTTTGTCATTAAGAAAGACATTTTTTTACTTCATGATTATCACAGATTTGTCCTCTAGGTGCATATATTTAACTGCTGTGGTGGGTTGACCTTGGCCAGTTGCCAGACGCCTACCCAGCTGCTCTCTCACTCCCTCCTCCTCAACAGAACAGGAGGAGAAAATAAGATGGAAAAGCTTGTGGGACGAGATAAAGACAGGGAGATCATTTATGAATTACTGTCAGGGGAAAACCAGACTCGACTTGGAGAAAATTCATTTAATTTATTGCCAGTTAAAAGATATTTGGATGGTGAGAAACAAAGACAAAACCTAAACCACCTTCCCCCCACACCTTTTTCCCAAGTTCAACTTCACTCCTTCATTCCCAACTCTACTACTTTCTCCCCCACCAAGCGGCACAGGGGGGATGGGTAATGGAGGGTTGCAGTCAGTACATAACAGTTCATCTCTGATGCTCCTTCCTCCTCATACTTTTCCCCTTCTTCAGCATGGATCCTCTCCATGGGCTGCAATCCTTCAGGAAAAATTTGCTTCAGCATGGGTCCTCTCCATGGGCAACAGTTCCTGTCAGGAGAGCCTGCTCCACCATGGGTTCTCCATGTGCTGCAGCTTCCTTCAGGACATATCTACCTGCTCTGGCATGGGGTTCTCCACAGGCTGCAGTGTGTATACCTACTCCACTGTGGTGTCCTCCATGGGTTGCAGAGGAATATCTGCTCCAGCGCCTGGAGCATGTTCTCCTCCTTCTTTGACCTTGGTGTTTGCAGGGTTGTTTCTCACATTTTTTCCCCTCATTCCTCACACTTTCATGTGGTGTTTTGCTCCTTCTTAAATGTGTTTTCACAGAGGTGCCATCAGCTTCTCTGATTGGCTCAATTTTGGCCTGCAGTGGGTCCTTACTGAGCTCTGGTTGTGTTCGGCACAGGGCAGCTCCTTACCTCTTCTCACAGAGGCCACCCCTGCAGCCCTCCCCTGCTAACCTTGCCATATACACCCAATACAATTGCATTTTAGTTTTCTTGTGATTCTTTGCAGTTTGTTAAAGCAGGGTCATGCCCTCGCAGAACAGTTGGTTTATGTTCATGGTACTCCCACCAATTGCAATGAGCACTTTTTTACATCAGAGAGATTGCCTTCACATCTGTGTCAGGAAATGGCATGTTTCTTTATCCTTCTATTCTGTCTTCATGTCCTGCTATGCATTTATAATTGTATGGACTCAGTTTTTCAATAGTCACTAATGCTTTCCTCTTAGAACCTCAATTTCCCCAAGTCTGTAAATATTTAATATTCTTCACAGAGCCATGGCCATTTGTAACAGTAATTTTGCTTTGACCTGACCATTAGCTACATCACAAAGTAATCTAATCCCTAATTAGTCCATTTGCTAGCTGTTCAAAATTGTAGGACTTAGTCTTATTCATTGGGGTCACCTGGCACCTGGGTCTTATGAAGAAAATGTACCTTCTCCAAGTGGATTTCTTTTGCATAGGAAGCAGAAGTCTCAAATTTTTTGAGTAATTCTTTCCAGTTTGCAATTCTCTTCATGCACCCATGGGAGTGGATTGTAGGTCTCCAATAGCTCTGGGCTTGCTGCATGCAGCAATATGGAAAATTTCATTCTGAATGATTTTCTTTCAGTACCACTTTATCAAGTAATCATTGGAAGTGTTGTAACTATTTCCATCAATTTTGATACTGTTGAACTATTTCCAGTCCGGAAGTTCTAGGCAACTTTATTTTCTCCCTTTGATGTACTTAAAAAAGGTAGAATATACTTTTAAAAAGGTAGAATGTATTTTAGAAGGTAGAATCTCTCACTAAGCAAGAGCGAAGAGCTGTAAAAAGGTTACAAGGCCTCGTGAAACAAGACACTTGGTATAAACAATACATGCCTTGCTAATTAATATACCCTTGAAGAAGAACAGAAGGCTGATAACAAGGGAACATCTGTGTGAGAGCCAATGCAGGCAGGATGCAGGAACAACCACAAAATCACGGATGAAAGGCAAAGAACAAATTTAATCTTGATACCTCATGGATCAGGGAATCTCTGAAGCAGCACCCGGGCAGAGGCATGCAAGCAGGGGACGCAGGCACTGCAAAGCGAGAGAGAGTCCTTGTTAGCAAGAGAGTGAGAGAGAGAGAGTGCTCAGACTCCCTATTCTGGCCAGTATTTCAAGGGTGCAAACAGGCATATTTTTCCCACTGTACTTTGATCTTCAACAACAGGGCAGGATTCTCAAGTGGCTAAGATAAGGCGTCCCTGAGTCCATAGCAGACTTAGGTTATCTAAGTGCAGATGTTCTACTTGCAAGCACATAAGACTGAACAACAATTAGTGTGATATATGTGTTTTCCAGCACCCCAGGTGCGAGTCACTTGAGCGTGTTTACAATCCTCCTCATCGATCTTCCGTTACTTTCCCACAACATCCCTTCGCAGGAGGTGCCAAAACCAGCTGAAAACCGGACAGCTGCTGGATGAAGCATAAAGTCAACAAAGATCTGCAGTAACTGGGGGAAAGGTAAAGGCAGCAGTGGGAGACCGCGACCACCAACTCAATTAGAGACACAACGGGACTACCCCTGCATGGTACTGGAGCATGCACACATCAGTTAAAGGACATTGTAACTTTAAATGAAAGCGATAGACTGTACTAACCGATAGAAATTGTTAAGATAAGGTACTAACCAATAATTATAATTAAGGGTGTGTATTTCTGTATTTTGAACCATATAAATATTGTCACACTCCCTCAAACATGTCAGGGTAAGCGTTACGTGCTTACAATGGTGGAAGCAAGCACCGGATGGTTGGAAACCTATGCCGTACCCCATGCCACTGCCCAGAATACCATCCTGGGCCTTGAAAGGCAAGTCTTGTGGTGACGTGGTACTCCAGAAAGAATTGAGTCAGACAATGGGACTCATTTCAAAAACAGTCTTATAAGTAATTGGGCAAAAGAACATGGCACTGAGTGGGTATATCATATCCCCTATGATGCACCGGCTTCTGGGAAAATTGAGCGATACAATGGACTATTGAAAACCACCCTGAAATCAATGGGAGGTGGATCCTTTAAAAACTGGGACAAGCATTTAGCACAAGCTACCTGGTTAGTTAACACCAGGGGATCCATCAATCGAGCTGGTCCTGCTCAGTCAGACCTTTTACATACAGTAGAAGGGGATAAGGTCCCTGCGGTGCATGAAAGGAATATGCTGGGGAAAGCTCTTTGTTTTTTTCCTGCCTCGGGCAAAGGCAAACCCATTTGTGGGACTGTTTTTGCTCAAGGACCTGGATGTACTTGGTGGGTGATGCTGGAGAAAGGAGAAATTCAATGTGTACCTCAAGGAAATTTAACCCTTGGTGAGAATACTTAATTGTGAGCTGTATGATGTTAATTATTATATAATACTAACAGTGTTCTATAAGTGTTTTTCAGGATAACATAGTGGTGATGAAACCTGAGCTAGCTTCATCAAGTGGTGTCCAGCAAACTCTTCAGGATGGACATGCTACCCATGGACATAGACCACAATGAATTTCATATCATCTTTTCTGCCCTGAGAGTCTGCTATGATAGATGAAAACCTGCAATTATGACCTAAATGAACTTAATGAACTTTGGTGTATAAAGATAAAATCATAAGTGAGAGATCTATGTGTGTATATATATGTATATATTTGATCGATAAGAAGTGACAGTGATCTGAGCATGACACAAATGGTATGGAATAAGGGGTGGAATGTCCTGGTCTGAGGTAAAACAGAACCAATTTTCTGATTTGTAATTTTACTTTTTAGCTGGGCCTCTTCTAACTGACTAAACTCTGAAATTAACAGCATATTGTTCAGAAACTGTTCACTCTCAGAGTGATAAGACCTGATTATACCAAGGAATGGTATGCACAGAGGCTCTTGCTTAGACTTATTGCTATAACAACCAAGGTCAGCTAACTTTGTTATTTGCCCCGTTGGAAGCGGAGAAGCGTAGAGGGGTCCCACCCGCAGGGAGGAGCAGACAGGACAGGTGACCTAAAACTGACCAACAGGGTATTCCATCCCATCTGCATCACGCTCAGTATAAAAACTGAGGGATCAAAGGGTCAACTCTTTTTCTTCAACGGCCGACGTCTGAGGAGAACCCTGTCTGTTCATCTGCCTTTGATCCTGATCCGAGCATTCCTGACTCCAGATCCAGAATCCAGTTCCTGTCTGTCGCTGACTCCAGTCTGGGACTTTCCCTGTGTCTGCTGGTGATGCGATCGTCATCCTGGGAGCTGGATATGGTTTTGTATATATTGTATACTTTTAAAAAATATTTTATTATTATTTACTATTTCCTTATTTATTATTATTTTAATTAGTTTATTTCTTTTTCTAAACTCGTAAGTCTCCTTATCTCTTCCTCTTTTCTCTTTGGGGGGGGATCTGTCATTCTGCTTGGCTAATCCAGCCAAAACCACGACAGCAACCAGCAATCCCCCAGATGTAGAAGAAGGACTGAGATCACCTCCCTTGGTTTTGGGGAGGGGACTTCTGTTCTGGCTTTGCAAGGGTCAGACAGTGAATACTCTGACTGGGAATAGAGGATCCCTGCCTCTGGCCAGGCAAAGGAAAAGGATGACAGGGTTTACTGAACTGTGTGGATTCAATGGTCTGACAGATTGGATCCACAGAAGTATAAGACTTTGGTAGACACCGGTACACAGTGTACCCTAATGCCATCAGGGTACAAGGGGGAGGAACCCATCTGTATTTCTGGAGTGACAGGGGGATCCCAAGAGTCGTCTGTGTTGGAGCCTGAGGTGAGCTTAAAAGAGGCAAAAAAGTGGCAAAAGCACCCTATTGTAACCAGCACAGAGGCCCCGTGTATCCTTGGCATAGGATACCTCAGGAGAGGGTACTTCAAGGACCCAAAGGGGTACCAAGTGGCCTGTGGCGTAGCTACCATGGATACAGAGAAGATTAAAGAGTTGTCTACCTTGCCTGGCGTCTCAGAGGATCCCTCTGTTGTGGGGTCCCTGTGTGTAGAAGAACAGCAGGTGCCTATGGCTGCCATGATGGTGCACCGGTGGCTATACTGCACCAACCGAGACTCCCTGGTTCCCATCCATGAGCTGATTCATCAACTGGAGACCCGAGAAGTGATCAGCAAGTCTCACCATTTAATAGTCCCATATGGCCAGTGCAAAAGTCTGATGGAGGGTGGAGGTTAACAGTGAACTATCGTGACCTGAACGAAGTCATGCTGAGCACTGCCGTACCAGACATGCTAGAGCTCCAATATGATCTGGAGTCAAAGGCAGCCAAATGGTATGCTACAATTGACATTGCAATGCATTTTTCTTAATTCCTTTGGCAGCAGAATGCAGGCCACAGTTTGCTTCCACGTGGAGGGGTGTCCAATACACATGGAATCGACTACCCCAGGGGTAGATGTCCATTTGCCACGGACTAATCCAAACTGCACTGGAAAAGGGTGATGCCCCATAACATCTGTAATACATTGATGACATCATTGTGCAGGGCAACACATCAGAAGTGTTTGAGAAGAGAAAAAGAATTATCTAGATCCTTCTGAAAGATGGTTTCAGCATAAAAAAAAAGATCAAAGGACCTGCACAGGAAATCCAGTTCTTGGGAGTAAAATAGCAAGATGGACGTCGTCACATCTCAATGGATGTGATCAATAAGATAACAACTATGTCCCAAACATCTAACAGAAAAGAAACACAAGCTTTTCTAGGTATTATGGGTTTCTGGAGAGCGCACATTCCAGGTTATAGTCAGCTTGTGAGCCCTCCCTATCAAATGACCCAAAAGAAGAACTATTTTGAATGGTGTCCTGAGCAACAGCAAGCCTTTGAGCAGATCAAACAGGAGTGAGCTCCTGTGGTAGCCCTTGGGCCCATCCATACAGGACCAGCTGTGCAAAATGTGCTCTACACTGCAATTGGGGAGCATGGTCTCACTTGGAGCCTCTGGCAGAATACACCAGGAGAAACCTGAGATCGACCTCTAGGGTTTCGGAGACGGGGTTATTAAGGATCTGAGGCCACCTACACCCTGACTGAAAAAGACATACTAGCAGCATATGAGGGAGTTCGAGCTGCTTCAGAAGTTCTCGGTACAGAAGCACAGCTCCTCTTGGCACCATGATTGCCTGTGCCATACTGGATGTTCAAAGGAAGGTTTCCCTTTACACAACATGCAACATGGAGTAATTGGGTAGCATTGATCATGCAATGGGCTTGAATGGAGAAACCCCGACCACCCAGTAATCCTGCAAGAGCTCATGAACTGTCCAGAAGGCAGAGATTTCAGAGCATCACTGGAGGAGATCACTTCTGCCCAAGAAGTGGGCACCATCATATAATAAGTTATCAGAAGATGAAAGGCAGTATGCTCTGATTGCCAACAGATCCTGTCATGTTGTAGGAAACCATAGGAAGTGTAAAGCTGCTATGTGGAGTCCCACACGACAAGTCATTGAAGCTGTTGAAGGAGAAGGTGAGTCAAGTCAGTTTGCAGAAGGGAAGGCCATCCAGGTGGCCCTAGAGATTGCTGAATGAGAAAAACGGCCAGAAATCTGTCTCTATACTAAATCATGGATGGTGGCAAATGCCCTTTGGGGATGGCTACAGCAGTGGAAGAAGACCAGTTGGCAGTGCAGAGGTAAACCCATCTGGGCTGCTGCATTGTGACAAGACATTTCTGCCCCAGTTAGAGAACCTTGCTTTAAAGGTACGTCATGTAGATGTTCACATGCCCAAAAACAGCACCACCAAAGAACATGCAAACAATGCACAGGTAGACTAGGCTGGCAAAACTGAAATGACTCAGGTGGACCTGGACTGGGAGTGTAAGGGTGAGCTATTTGCAAGTCTATGGGGCCACGAAACATTGGGACATCAAGGGAGAGATGCAACATGCAGATGGGTTTGTGATCAAGGGGTGGACCTGACCATGGAGGCCATCACACAGGTCACCCATGAATGTGAAACATGTGCTGCAATCAAGTGAGGGACATGAGTAAAATCTCCCTGGAATAGAAGGCAGTGGCTGGGTTTTCGATATGGTGAGGCCTGGAAAATTGACTATGCTGGACCACTGCCACGAACACGCCAAGGCAAATGCTACATACTCACCATGGTGGAAGCAACTACTGGTTGACTAGAAACATACCCTGTAAACCATGCCACTGCCCAAAACACCATCCTGGGCTTTGAATGGCAAGTTCTGTGGTGACATGGTACCCCAGAAAGAATTGAGTGAGACAATGGGAATAATTTCTGAAATAACCTCATAAACTCCTGGGCCAAGAAACACTGCACTGAGTGGGTGTATCGCATCCCCTATCACCCACAAGCCTCTGGAAAGATTGAGAGAGATAATGGACTGTTAAAGACTGTGTTGAGAGCACTGGGCAATGGGGCATGGAAGCACTGGGATGTAAATTTAGCAGAAGCCACTTGGCTGCTTAACACCAGAGGGTCTGCTAAATGTCCTGGCCCTGCCCAAACAAAGCCCCTACATACTGTGGGAAGAGGTAAGATCACTGTATTGCATACAGGGAAGTGTCTGGGAAGGCAGTGTGGATTGTTCTTCCCTTGGGAAAAGGCAAACCCATTCATGGGATTGTCTTCGCTCAAGGACCCGGGTATACTTCGTGGGTAATGAATAAAGATGGGGAAATCCAGTGTGGTCCTCAAGGAAATTTAACCTCAGGGGAAAAATAATCTGTGATGTGAGTTGTATGTTGTAGGAAGTAATGCAGCAGGAACTGCCTGAACTGACAGAGAATGAGCTTCACGAGGAACTGGGTGAGCGCAATGATGACCCAAACCAAGCCGGTATTGGTGCCGAGAAACATGCTGCTTCTCCTGTCCTGAGCACCCATCTTGATAGTTGGGGCCCCAGTCATCTACTGTTCTTATGGACATTTTTGGGGAGGGCATGGAATGGGGGAATAATATCTGTCCATAAGTTAAGGGACAGGGGATTGCAGTTAATGAGAATGTATAAATCTGTGTATTGGGTATAAAGATGTATTAAGTATGTAGTATAAGTTGTAAATGTTGGTAAGAAGGGCTTTCAGGAATGAGAAATAGATAGAATGGGATGGTCAGAGGATACTTAGATGTAACAGATAATGTGAGACCTGAGCATGATGCAAATGGTTTGGAACAAGGGGTGGAGATTCTACTGGGTCTGGATGGCATGGAGTTAATTTTCTTCATAGCAACACATATGGTGCTGTGTTTTTGATTGGTGACCAAAAAAGGGTAGATAACTGTGCTGGTTTTGTCTGGGATAGAGTTATTTTTTTCTTCATACTAGCTAGTATGGGGCTATGTTTTGGACTTGTGCTGAAAACAATGTTGATAATACAGGGATGTTTTCCTTATTGCTGAGCAGTGCTTTGCACAGTGTCAAGGCCTTTTCTCCTTATCTCACCACCCCACCAGTGAGTAGGGTGGGGGTGCACAAGAAGTTGGGAGGGGACACAGCTGACCCCAAATGACCAAAGGGATATTCCATACCATATGACGTCATGATCAGCAATAAAACTAGGGAGGAGGTTGGTGGTGGGGCCGCTGCTCGGGGACTGGCTGGGCATCTGTCATTTGGTGGTGAGCAATTGTTTTCATTTGCATCACTTGTCTTTCTTGTGTTTTATTTCTCTTTGTTATTTTCATTTTCATTTATAATAATAATAACTTATTTCAATTATTAAACTGTTTTTATCTCAACTCACAAGTTTTCTCACTTCCGATTCTCTCCCCATCCCACCAGGGGAGGGAGGGAGTGAGTGGCTGTGTGATGCTTAGCTGCTGGCCAGGGTTAAACCATAACAATAACATACCAGTGTTTTGGCTATTGCTGAGCA
The DNA here is from genome assembly GCF_964199755.1 of Larus michahellis. Classification (NCBI taxonomy): domain Eukaryota; kingdom Metazoa; phylum Chordata; class Aves; order Charadriiformes; family Laridae; genus Larus; species Larus michahellis. Next base: position 24,557,661 of record NC_133929.1, on the reverse strand, counting down.
GTACTTGCAGAATATCAAGGGTTTCTCTCCACACACCCACACCCATACCCACACCCCCGTCAAAGGCCACTAGGCTGTGAGCAGGCAAGAGGCTTGGAGGGGACACAGCTGAGACAGCTGACCCCAACTGACCAAAGGGATATTCCCCTGTCATATTTCACGCCATATGACGTCACGCGTCCCCAGGAAGTGGCCTCATACCATTGGCCTTGGCATATCGATCCAGCCTGTCCAGATCCCTCTGTAGAGCCATCCTACCCTCAAGCAGGTTGACACTCCCACCTAACTTGGCGTTGTCTGCAAACTTACTGAGGGTGCACTCGATCCTACTGTCTATTTCATTGATGAAGATATTGAACAGTACTGGTCCCAATACTTGTCACCCATCTCCATCTGGACATCGAGCTGTTGACCACTACTCTCTGGATGTGACCATTCAGCCAATGCCTTATCTTATATCCACTGAATAGTCCATCCATCAAATCCATATCTCTCCAATTTAGAGAGAAGGATGTTGTGGGGGACCATTTCAAAGGCCTTAAAGAAGTCCAGATAGATGACATCCATAGCTCTTCCCTTGTCCACCGATGCAGTCACTCCATCACAGAAGGCCACTAGGCTGCTCAGGCAAGATTTGCCCTTGGTGAAGCCATGAGCCAGATGATACATTCACTAAACAGAGCAAGTGACAAAGTATGCTTGAAAAAGAACAGGATATTTAATGGATTTATGTCTAACTTCAATACATTTGGACCTTTATTCCTGTTGTTGTCAAAGTCTGTTTTAAACTCCAAGATTTCTCCAGTGCCACTTAAACTGGACGGTCTGTACTAAACTTCTCTGAGAGCTGAGAAACAGGGAGAATAGAAATCCCTATTCATTTAAAATACTCCACAAAGACAAAAACAAGATACCAGGTCATTCACCCCAACTGTGGATAATAAACACAGCTCACTGGTCTTGAGCTGCTTCTAGAATCTTCTCAGGGACTGCATCACAGATGCCTTCCAAGCCATTGCTGCTCCCGGCTGCCTTGCTGGATGAAGCAATGCTGCCATGGTTATTCTTTGCTTGCATTAATACAGAAGCTAAGAGCCCAAGTTAGGGCTCTCACTAGGACCTCACTGTTCTGGGTGATGTACAGGTACTGGCTAAAAGACCATGGCCTTTACAAGCTTATTGTAAGGATGGATAGGAAACAGAGAGAGAAGTACAAGGAAACAACTTGAGAGCACATTATCACCCTAACAGCAACCTGACTATCTAAGTTTTCTGTAAGCATTGTGCTTTACATAGGACTTTAAAGGATATTTAGTAAAGTAATGACAACTCTTGGGAGTTCTTCCCAGGAATGAAAGGCACAATATGAAGGAGGCTGACATAATTACTGACTGGAGAAACAGAGGACAGGTAGGGGCGTGAAACCGTGTCCTAGTTTGAGCGATACAGGACTAACTTTTCTTCTAATGCTGGGGAAAATTCCACTTTTGGAAGACTCTAGTGTCTGAATTTGTGAAAATATTTACTTCATAGCCAGCTAGGCTATGTGGGATTCAAGGCCTCAGTGTTTTTGAGCTTTGCCAGGTGCAGGGATGAGGAGGAGCGAGGCCTGGGCACTTGACCCAGGCTGGCCAACAGGATTATTTCATACCATGAACGTCACATTCAATATAAATTAGAAAGTTTGCTGTATAGTCTCTCTCTTCCTTCATGGCAGTGGTCCAGAGAACTTCTTGTCCTGGTGCCGGACCCCTGAGGCCTTCCCTTCCTCCCAAAGCCATTGCGCTCACAGTGTCTGTCATTTGCTGTCCACTGCTGGGAGTGCACAGCTTCCTACTGATAGAATTGGCTGAGTATAATCCTTGTATATCTTATATTAGTATCAGGATCAATACTGTTTTTTTCTTATTATTGTTAATTATTTAGTCTTATCCTATTAAATCTATTTGTATTTCAAAGCTCATGTTTCCTTGCTTTCCCCAGTTCCCCTTTCTGGGTGGGGAGGCGTCATCGGGTGATAGAATAATTGTCTAAACAACAATAAATTGTTATGGGTATTTCAAACCATAGAAAGTTTTTAATTTTGTACAACAGTAACCTGGAGGAGAAAGCCCCCAGTTGTGCTGATGAATAAGATCATATGCTTTCAGTAAAGGCTATTATTTTAAAACCAGGTCATAAATTAAAGAGGTCACAATCAAGTTGTGTACTGGGTTTGCGTGGCAAGGTTTTGGTAACAGTGGGTGGGGGGCGTTACAGGAATGGCTTCTGTGAGAAGCTGCTAGAAGCTTCCCCTATGACTGTGTCCTGGTTCCGGTGGGGATAGGGTTAACTTTTCCTGGTATTCCATGCCATGTGAGCCACGCCCACCCTGAGCTGCCGGGGGAGGGGGCAGGAAGTTGCTGCTTAAAAGCGGGCTGGGGCGTCCCGGGTCCGGCCGGTCGGCGAGCGGCGGGGAGCGGCGGTTCCGTAATTGCGTTTGTATATTCCCCTATCGGTGGTGGTGGTGGTGGTGGTGGTGGTGGTGGTGGTGGTGTTTGCATGTTCCCTTTGCTGTTCTGTTAAATTGCCTTTGTCCCAACCCAATAGTCTTGCCTTTTCTTACGATCCTTCCTGTATTAGGAAGGCACGTGCGAGCGGCACGTGGTTCTTTGTTGCCATCTGAGGCTAAACCACGACAGACTGATAGAACCAATGCCAGACAGCTCCAAGATGTACCTGCCACTGGCCAAAGCTGAGCCAGTCAGCGAAGGTGCTGGTGCCTCTGTGATAACATATTTAAGAAGGGGGAAAAACTGCTGTGCAACAGCAGCCAGGAGAGAGGATTGAGAATATGTGAGAGAAACAACTATGCAGACACCAAGGTCAGTGAAGAAGGAGGGGGAGGAGGTGACCCAGGTGCCAGAGCAGAGATTCCTCTATTCCCCTGCAGCTCATGGTAAAGACTGTGGTGAGGCAGGCTGTCCCACTGCGACCCATGGAGGTCCATGGTGGAGCACATATCCACCTGCAGCCTGTGGAGGACCCCACGCCAGAGCAGGTAGATGTGCCTGAAGGAGGCTGTGACCCTGTGGAGAGCCTATGCTGGAGCGGGCTCCTGGCAGGACTTGTGACCCTGTGGGGGACCCACGCTGGAGCAGTCTGTCTGTGAAGGACTGCACTCTGTGGAAAGGACCCATGCTGGAGCAGTTTGTGAAGAACTGCAGCCCATGGGAAGGACTCACATTGGAGAAGTTCATGGAGGACTGTCTCCTGTGAGAGGGACCCCATGCTGGAGCAGGGGAAGAGTGTGAGGAGGAAGGAGCGGCAGAGACAATGTGTGATGAACTGATCGCAACCCCCATTCCTTGTGTCCCCTGCACCACTCGGGGGAGGATGTAGAGAAATCAGGAGTGAAGTTGAGCCTGGGAAGAAGGGAGGGGTGGAGGGAAGGTGTTTTAACATTTGGGTTTATTTCTCCTTATCCTCCTGTGATTTGATTGGTAATAAATTAAATTAATTTCCCTGAGTCAAGTGTTTTTTTGTCCATGATGATAATTGTTGAGTGATCTTCCTGTCCTTATCTTTCATCATATTTTTTCTCCTCCTGTCCAGTTCAGGAAGGTGAGTGACAGAGCGGCTTGGTGGGCACCTGGCATCCAGCCAAAGTCAACCTACCACAACTTGAAAGTCAGATTTTGTCTGACATTTTTTCCTATTAGTGCAGATAAAAGGCAAGTTCCTTCAGTTGCACCAACAGCTGCTCTGCTTTGTTTACATTGCTGTGTTAGGTGTATTGTCTAGATTAACTTCTCTTTGACTTTTTCCTCAGGGTAGTGTGTTAGCCTTTATGTGGGTCTTTTGCAGAAGTACAGGGGTAGGGGGCACTCACGAGCTACTGATATTCTTTAAAATTAATTTCATTAGTTCAAAAAGTAGATTTGAGTTGTCAATCTCTTTTTAGAGTCTGTGTATCACACAAATTGAAACACTGGTCTAATTTTGGCCCTTTTTTTATCTGAGGCTAAGTCAGGATTAATACCACTGAAGATAAACAAAATATACTGATTTGAAGTTAAGGGAAAGCAAGAGATCTTTTGGCTGTATTCCCTTTCAAATTTTGGCAACATGGAAAGCCTTTGTTTTTTAGCAATTCATGTAAACAGGCAGAAACTCAGAAACAAACATCACTAAGAGAACAATCTTTCAGCTGATGGTCTTTTTCTGATATCCAAGAGGGAGGACACAGGGACTAGGACTAATGGTGTGCAGTGGAGGAGAGAGGTAGGGCTGTGAGCTGGACTGGAGGAGCCATATGGGGAACCGAGCTGACTGGTGATGGTGAGCTGGTAGCCTTGTCTTTGACCAACTGAAAAAGTCATCTCTTGAGTACCGACCATGTAGGTGACGCCATTTGCTGTCAGATGTTCCATTAATTCAAGTGGCAGAGAGCTGCAATGTTGCAAGCTCCATTTCTGCTATGGTCTAATATAATTACACATGAGGAATAACTGGCAGGAGTGTGTGTGTGTTGTTTTCTTCTTTTAAGAAAAATGCAAACCTTTTAAACACCCCAAACTACTAATATTAATCTTGTGAAGTTGCACATTCAGAAGTTGAGAAATGTTACATTTACAGGTGCCCATATAACCTCAATTATACCCCTGAGGTTTATATATTCATCAGTCTAATCACACAATTACATCCCATCTTATCCACAGGATTTTGACTCAGTGCACAGGATGGAATTTCATTGGGGATGAATGAGGTGTGCAACAAAAGAGTTTTTTGCTGTAGGAGTCAGATTTAATTTCTTTCTGAAGCCTGAATAAAGCTGATTAGAATCTGACAACCCCTTATACGCATTTGGATATTAGTGTGGTTTTTTTAGAAAATTTTATTTTCAAAAGGCTATTAGATTTGGGTTTTTTTACAATAATTTAGTTATCAGGGAACATAAATAGAATTCTGGCTTCTTGGATGCCTGAGTTTTATTTTGATACTTTTCCTACAGGCACAAACTGATGATGACAAGGTCTGTCTAGCCTAGGTGCCATTAGGCAGGGGACTGTGAAGCCTCCCTTCCCCTGTCTGGCTCACAAAGAGGTGAAGGCTAGAGTGCTAAGCTTTGGCAGCTGAGCAGGCAGATTTCAGCATACTTCGGTAGGGAGGAAATCTGGTTTTGGATGGGTAGGCTGTTGAAGAATAACTGGTTTGGCTTCTGTGGTTTTTGTATATCCTAAAGAATATTTGATTTTTCTGAAAGCACATTTTCTGTCACAAAATAATTCTCAGTGGAAACCTTCCAATCAGTGGTCATGAATGAGGCGAGGGACTCCAGGAAGAGGAAAGAAGATCTGATGGCTAAGTGTTTCTTAGCAGTAGTCTCCAAAGTGGGGTGCTTGCATCCCAGGGGGTGCACAAGACAATACATTGGGGTGCACGAAGAAAATATTAGAACTTCATTAGCACACAGATATAATTTATAAATAAATATACATATATCAGGGGTGCATGCTCAAAAAGTTTTTACTCATAGGGATAAGCTAACAAAAAGTTTGGGGGCTGCTGCTCTAGAGGACTAGATTCTATCCCTGTTTCTGCCACAATGCTCCCATGGAATTTAGTTAAGTCATTTCAATCAAACTTTTCACAGTCACCAAATGTCCATCGTTTCCCAGATACCTGGCTTGAGACCATTTGCAAAGGCAATATATGTTTACAGATGAAGAAAAAGCCACCAAGAATACTCCAAATCGATAAAATCCACTATGAAAAAGCTAGAACTTTGGATCGCAAGTATTTCAAATTGGGCTTCCATAATTACAAACCCTTTTGTAAACTGAGGTTGTCGACACTCAGTAATGTCAAAGTTGTCGTGGAAATAAATTAATCACAGAATCACAGAATGGTAGGGGTTGGAAGGGACCTCTGGAGATCATTTAGTCCAACCTCCCTGCCAGAGCAGGGTCACCTAGAGAAGGTTGCACAGGAACGCATCCAGGCGGGTTTTGAATGTCTCCAGAGTTGGAGACTCCACCACCTCTCTGGGCAGCCTGTTCCAGTGCTCTGCCACCCTCAAAGGAAAGAAGGTCCTCCTCATGTTTAGGTGGAACTTCCTATGCTCAAGTTTGTGCCCATTACCTCTTGTCCTGTCCCCAGGCACCACTGAAAAGAGCCTGGCCCCATCCTCCTGACACCCACCCTTTAAGTATTTGTAAGTGTTGATAAGATCCCCCCCTCAGCCGTCTTTTCTCCAGACTGAAGAGACCCAAATCCCTCAGCCTTTCTTCATTAAGAGAGGTGTTCCAGTCCCCTAATCATCTTGGTAGCCCTTTGCTGTACCCTCTCCAGCAGTTCCCTCTCCCTCTTGAACCGGGGAGCCCAGAACTGGACACAGTACTCGAGGTGGGGCCTCACCAGTGCTGAGTACAGGGGGACGATCACTTCCCTAGTCCTACTCACCACACTAGTCTGGAAACAGGCCAGGATGCTGTTGGCCGCTTTGGCCACCTGGGCACACTGCTGGCTCATGTTCATCTGGCTTTCAACCAACACCCCCAGGTCCTTTTCTGCCAGGCAGCTCTCCAGCCACTCTTCCCCAAGCCTCTAGCACTGCATGGGGTTGTTGTCACCCAAGTGCAGGACCCAGTACTTGGCCTTGTTGAACCTCATGCCATTGGCCTTGGCCCATCTATCCAGCCTGTCCAGATCCCTCTGCAGAGCCATTCTAGTCTCAAGCAGGTCGACACTCCCACTAAACTTGGTGTCGTCTGCAAACTTACTAAGGGTGCACTCGATCCCTTCATCCAGATCATTGATAAAGATATTAAAGAGAACAGGCCCCAATACTCAGCCCTGGGGAACACCACTTGTGACTGGTGGCCAACTGAATTTAACTCCATTCACCACAACTCTCTGGGCCTGGTCACCCAGCCAGTTTTTTACCCACAGAAGAGTACACTCATCCAAGCCACGAGCAGCCAGTTTCTCCAGGAGGATGCTGTGGGAAACGGTGTCAAAGGCTTTACTAAAGTCCAGGTTAAACAACATCCACAGCCTTTCCTTCATCCACCAAGTGGGTCACTTTGTCATAGAAGGAGATCAGGTTTGTCAAGCAGGACGAGCCTTTCATAAACCCATGCTGACTGGGCCTGATTGCCTGGCTGTCCTGCATGTGCTGTGTAACGGCACTCAGGATGATCTGTTCCATAACCTTCCCTGCCACCGAGGTCAGACTGACAGGCCTGTAGTTCCCCGGATCATCCTTCTGGCCCTTCTTGTGGATGGGCATCATGTTCACTAGCCTCCAGTCACCTGGGACCTCCCTGGTTTGCCAGGACTGATGGTAAATGATGGAAAGTGCCTTGGTGAGCACTTCTGCCAGCTCCCTCAGTACCCTTGAGTGGTTCCCATCTGGCCCCATAGACTTGTGTATGTCTAGATGCTGTAGCAGGTCCCTCACCATTTCCCGTTGGATTATGGGAGCTTCATTCTGCTCCCCATCCCTATCTACTAGCTCAGGGGGCTGGGTACTCAGGGAACAACTGGTCCTACTACTAAAGACTGAGGCAAAGAAGGCATTAAGTACCTCATCCTTTTCCTCATCCTTTGACACTATGTTTCCCACCGCATCCAGTAAAGGATGGAGATTCTCCTTACCCCTCCTTTTGTTGTTAATATATTTACAGAAACATTTTTTATTGTCTTTCACTGCAGTAGCCAGATTAAGTTCTAGTTGGGCTTTGGCCCTTCTAATTTCCTCCCTGCATAGCCTCACAACATCCTTGTTGTCCTCCTGAGTGGCCGGCCCCTTCTTCCAAAGGTCATAAACTCTCTTTTTTTCCCTGAGTTCCAACCAAAGCTCTCTGTTCAGCCAGGACAGTTGTAACCACTTCTTTTTAAAAGATTCCAATGTATAAACTGATCATATAATGCTTATTAAACACGGCAAACAGCATACTAAACATAACAGACAAATTCCTTCCACACAGGCAATGAGTATAATTTGCTTCAACCAACCCCACCCCCAAGTCCATCTGGCAAACGGGTTCCACCCAGTGGTTTCCACAAGTCGCTGGTTCAGTCTTGTGCAGTTCCTGCAACTGGGCATGGATGGATTTGGAGTGGTCACATAGATTCATACAACACAGTCCTTTAAAATCTTGACAACCATGTCCGTGAGCCAAAGGTGTCCCTATGGGGGGAGAAAGGCTCAGTCCGTTGACTGGTCCCGGAAGTCAAAGGCAGTCTGTGATGGAGTCCTCCTTGACTTGTTCACGATGGTGTCTTTCCTGATATTCCCCCTCTCTTGGGCTATTTTTATACTATTTTGTACCTTCAAGGTGGAGTTTGAGTGACTTTAGTCATACATACTTTTATTATGATTGGTGTAAAATTCTCTCGCCTCACATTTAAAGGTATAGTTTACGAAAAATTCAGGGCGCAGACTCAAGGAGGAGTGGTTGCACCCTGGAGGCGGGTAGCCTTTGGGATAGAGGTGTGTTTTGGTATTATAATGACATTATAATGAGCAAAGTTCACATAAAGGACAGCATTTCGTCGAAATTTGACAAACCATTGGCTCAGGGTAGTAAGTATGCAGCTTATCAGTTCCCTAAGGCCATTTCGTTCCCATATCTGCTGTATTATCACAGGGCTTGGCCGTAGAATTTCCATCCCACTCCATTCCCCATGTTGCTTTGCAAGCAATATTGTACAGGGAATTGCAGATGCAGTGGATTCCTGGCATACCAGCTGCGGCTGTATTCTACCCTAGAAACTTTTTGATTTTATACCTTTCCTTAATGTGTGAACAATGCTGTATTTTTGATCATCTTAGTAATTATTCCACAACTAGTAGCATTACTAAACTTGGCTAACCAGCATCCAAGTTTATTCAGGGTTGTCAGTGCTTGTGCACTGTCAACTCCCGGGGCTAAAAAGGATGTGACTATGGTTCTGGCAGGACCCCAGAATTCAGTTTGGTCGTTGCAGTACATGCAATGCATGTACATTGCATCGATGCCGGTGTAATGTTTGGTTCTGTTGTAACCATAAAGCTACAGTGACACTGGGATTAAAAATAGTCAGTCGGCCTAATGTACATGGTCCTCCTTTAATTGCTTTGGGAATTCTGGCCCATGCCTGGTCCCCACAGATTAAAAACAGTCCTGGTGAGGGAGTCATATCTGTCAAGTAACTCTTCGTGATATTCGGACTAGTAGTATTACACCATCGTGTGTTATTCTGGTACCACGGGGTGGTGGCATTGACCCACCAGGAGACTGTGTTGTTGTTTATACTGGTGAAGTAAAAAAACCACATAGGTCCGCATTTAGTGTTCCTAAAATGCAGAGCTCCTGGGGCGGTAACGCAGGGGACTCCCTAAGATATGGGAGCCAGCTGTCTCATACTTTGATGATGCTTGCATCTGACTGGAGGCCGGGGCTGGTGGCAGTGCCCTTGATCATCCTGTTGAATTCACTAGTTGTTAGCAGCACTCCCACTAGGCATGTCATGAACAGATTTTAGAGTGTGGCTGTGCTAAGACACAGCCACTCTTGTCCTGTCGCATTAGCCAGAGTTACCCAGATGTTTTGATCACGGGGGTAGTTTGCAGATACCTATTCAAGGGTATAAACAGTAGAAATGGTTAGAGACACACACACACACACCCCCAGCCTTCTAATCTCTGCACCGTAATTGCTGAGCAGGCACACATAGCCACTGTGCTTCTCCTGGTACTGCTATTGAAACTGCCTGTGTGTCATCGGCTACCACTACTTCAGCTGTAGGGGGGGCTGGTGATACGAAGTGGGAGCATTACCCAAAAGTAAATATAGGCCAACTGCCCTGTGCTCAATGGGCTCCACAGAGTGAGAGAGAGTCCTTGTTAGCAAGAATCCTTGGCGGTGAGAGAGTCCTTGTGAGCAAGAATCCTTGGCAATAAAAGAGTCCTTGTTAGCAAGAGCACGCATGGACTCCCTGTTCTTGCTGGTATTTAAAGGGTTCAAAGAGGCATAGCTTTCCCACTGTGCCTTGATCTTCTTCAACAACAGGCCAGGATTCTCAAGCGGCTAGATAAGGTGTCCCTGAGCCCATCACAGACTTATGTCATCTAAGTGCAAGTGTTTTACTTGCAAGCACCCGAGACTAAATAACAATTAATGTGATATATGTGTTTTCCAGCACCCAGGTGCAAGTCCCTTGAGCGTATTTACAATCCTCCTCCCCGATCTTTCATTGCTTTCCCATATTCCATCCCCTTGCTCAAGAGACCGCTTCTGCTGGGGTTCATTTAGTCTCGCAGGGTATAACACAGAATAATTTACAAAGGCATGCAATAAACATATATATGGGAAAAGGAAAAAAACCCATATATTTACAATACTGCTTTGAATCAGGTGTCCTATTTCTCTTTTTCTGCCGCTTTCTCGTAGCGCGTATGGCATACTTTTGTGCTAACGTGGCACATTTCCCATCTAATTGTTCCTGTTTGGGTTTTTTTTCCCATCATTTACGGCTGACATAAAAGTCTGCCTTTGCAACAAGAGCTCACCCTTAAGTTTCTCATTTTCCTACAGAGCATCCTATAGATTTGGGCTCAACTCCTTTTCCCAATCAACCATGATCTTATAGGCAAACAACAACCAACCAGCGATACGCCCTGCATGGGCGAGCCATTCCCAAGAGCGTAAGTATATCGGCTGGTGAAAACCCCCCCAGGATTTCAGGACTTCCATCGGTTCTACGGCCCCCCAGGGTTCTGGCCCCACACGAGTGCAGGTTTCCCCCTTATCCTACAGGGTACACCATGGCTCCACGGTCCACCCTGGTCTATCTACCTGGGGCGCGCTCACCTCCTCCTTGTCCTTACGCCTAAACATTGTGTATATACAGACTCTTCGCTTGACGGAGTGTCAGCCCTAGTCGCGTACGAGAACAGTACCACACCGGGCAGAACGCCTGCTCAAGTGGAGTCACCTAACGACACTGCACACAACAAAAAGCAAACAGTAGCACACATGCTGATCAGCAGGTATAAGCTGGCGCCCACACACACTTACACAGCAGACATACAAAACACCACTTCTACCTCGGGGAGACAATGCTCCGACCATGGGCAGTTCCAACCCCCCATACAGGGACAGCACGATCTTGGTGCAGCCATGCACCCCACTAACCAAGCCCCACCCACTATTCACTGGTGTGGGGACAGCATGATCTTGGTGCGGCTGTGCACTCCACTGAGCAAGCCCCATCCATATCTCTACTGTAATGTTTTTGCAACACAGACTGTGAGATTTTTGTTTAAAGCATAGTGTGACTTTGTTTTCTGGACCTGTCGCCCTTCCCACTGTATTTCTTTTAAAAGTGGGAAATGTTAGCTTTAGGCTTTTTTTTTTTTTTTTAACATTGCATAGTCATTTGCTGTCATGCAGTTTGCTATTTCCATATTACCACAGCCAAAGAAACATAATTATCTCACAAAAATGATGTTAAATAATGACTTCTTTGACAATACAAGTAGTATTCGAAGCTTAAGATATCAGTATTTCACCTGTCAGCATAAACCAATCATCATATACAGTTTAAAATGCAGCTCTTTAACCCGTATTGTATGACATTCTATAATTCTATTTTTTCTTCCATTCTATCCATTATAACATAAATGTACAGTGAGGAATATAGTTTTCAGTCCTACTTAGTTAAAATACTTTACATTTGAAGTTAAAAGTATGTAACTGGTTTGTATTATTGGAATCCCGTCCTTGTCGCCAATTATGTAACCAGTTCTTTTTTAAAGATTCCAACGTACAAACCAGAGCTCACACAAAGGAAAAAAAAAGTTACTCAGCTTTATTGTGAAGCCTTGCTACAGAGAAAAAAGTTACTCAGCTTTATTGTGAAGCCTTGCTAAGCAGTTCCCAAATGTCCCAAAAGTTACTTCAGAGAGTCTTACCAACCCATAGACTGTAGTAACACCGCTGAGCAGCAGGATAACGAGGGGTCACATCAGTACGGCCGAGAGAAGGCAGTTGAAGTCCCCCACGAGGACAAGGGCTAGCGATTGTGAGACTTCTCCCAGCTGATTATAAAATATTTCATCTGTCTCTTCATCCTGGTTGGGTGGTCACAGACTCCCACCGTGATATTAGCCTTGTTGGCCTTCCCCCTGATTCTTACCCATAAACATTTGACCCTTTCATCACAATCATCAAGCTCCAGACAGTCAAAACACTCCCTAACATACAGGGCTACCCCACCTCCTCTCCTTCCTTGCCTATCCCTTCTGAAGAGTTTATAGCCAGATCCCAATTTGAACCAGTTTGAAGACATTCTTCTTGCTGTGTTTATTTAAAAGGAGGGTTAGTTTCTTTTGTTTATAGCTACCACTTCAGCAAGTGGGGAGACCTAAACATTGATTGCAGATGCTGTCTAAGTCATTTTCACATAGTCTCTGTGGGAAAGCAACAGAAGATCGGCGAGGGGGATTGTAAATACACTCAAGGGACTCGCACCTGGGGTACTGGAAAACACATATATCACGCTAATTGTTACTCAGGCTCGGGTGCTTGCAAGAAAAACACTTGCACTTAGATGACATAAGTCTGTGATGGGCTCAGGGACACCTTATCTAGCCGCTTGAGAATCCTGGCCTGTTGTTGAAGAAGATCAAGGCACAGTGGGAAAGCTATGCCTGTTTGAACCCTTTAAATACCAGCAAAAACAGAGAGTCCATGCGCGCTCTTGCTAACAAGGACTCTCTCGCTGCCAAGGACTCTTGCTACAAGGACTCTCTCACTCCGCAGTGCCCGTGGTCCCTGCTTGTGTGCCTCTGCCCGGGTGTTGCTTTGGAGATTCCCCGGTCTGTGAGGTATCAAGATTAAACTTGTTCTTTGCCTTTCATCCATGGTTTTGTGGTTGTTCCTGCGTCCTGCCTGCATCGGCTCACACAGTCTCAAAAAAAACATGCTCATTTGTATGGCAGTCTCCCCAGATGGGTGGCATTTTATACGTGAAGAATGTCTCCTCAGTTTATTAAAACAAATGCCAACAAGTAATGCACTAGTCCTAAGACCTCCTCTGACCTGGTATCTCACCTTTCTCAAGAAAAAATTTCCTACCCCAGTGGCTGGCAGCTGAGATCTTCACCTGCTCCAGTAGCTGGCACCACGGGCCAGGGGCAACTACATCACCTGTCTGACTCCAGTTGTCCAGTTGCTGGACCCATATCCACTCATGCTGGTCTCACCAGTAGCTGGCACTTAGTACTTGCAGCACATATGCACACAGGACAGAGAGTGAGATTATGCAGTGAAATGGTTAAGAAAGGATTTAATAAGAAGATCAACATGAATGCAGTGATCAGGTGCAGATCTCAGTCAGATGAGCATACTGACTAGCTCTGTTTTACACACTACCGGCCCCTTTTATATCCCTTTCTGTCTATTCTCCACTTTGTCCCTATCCAATCCCCTTCCCCTCCACATTCCCTCATCAGTTTGCATACTTCCAGTGGCCCCCCTCCAGCTGAAGGGGGGAACACAAGGGAATTATGCCCTTAACTTCTCACTGATTACAGCCCTAACTAGTCATCATTTGTGTGCACAGGAAGGCTTTAGGAGATTGATGTTAGACTTGGAAATGTGGCTATCAATAATAATGGCAGCAATAGAAATATATTCCCACACTATGCTGCTATAACAGAAATTAAAGATTTCCTTTTCTCATAGTTCTGATTACTGGGGCTGTGGTGCTGGCAGCTGGGACAATGTCTTGCCCTGATACTCTAACAATAGCTTTCACACAGAAGTTCAGAGCTTTTGAGTTGGCCTGCCTTATTGAAAGGAGATAAAGCTTTGCATAAACCTACTATGTAAATTCTGATGAATCATTGAAGCCCACATGGTTTATGAACCACCACCATGTAAGAGAAGTGGGCAGAAATGAGGGTTTTGTAGAAAGCCATAATAAAAGTAAGGTTGATACTTATATCCTGTTGCAACAAATTTGAGGCAGCTCTTACTCATTTGAGTGTAGATGCTCCTTTATTTGGAAAAGAGAGCCAACATCACTGATTAAACTATGCACCGCTGGCTCAAGCTGGTTTCATTTGTTAGGTCAAGTTTTGCTTGTAGTTATTTAAGCGTCCAGTCTGAGTAACTTGGTTGCTGACCAGTTTGGGCTTAACCGAGATGAAAATTTAGTCTTCAAAGTAGCTGTTTCTTCTCATGCCTGTATTTTTGATACTCTGTTCAGAAAGCACAAATAGTTAAGAGGATTGTTTATGAAAAGTTTATTTCTGAAATATTTTTTTTAAGTTATAAAATTTTATTTTATTTAAATAGTAAAATATTCTGTTTCATCTCTGCATTCCTGTCAGATGCTCACTTTCAAGCCAGGTTGATTTGTTATTTATATGTCCATAGTGCTTAGAGACTCCTGCTTGTTCTGCACCCATTTCCATTGAGCTATGGTTTTCCCACTGACCACAGTGGGAACAGGTTCACAACAGTAGAATAGGTGTTGCTTGCTTAATGTTTCTGAATGTTTTTTTAGAACTATTTTAAATATTTTGATTGCAAAAGAAGAAAGATAGAAAAGGTAAAGAGAAGTGAATAGAGGAGCTTTGGCAGTTGGGCTCTGCTTCTCTGCTTTGTTTAATTTACATTTGAGGCAACTGTCCTGGTTTGAGTGACACAGGACTAATTTCTAACGCTTATGAAAACTCCACTTTTAGAAGACTCTAGTGTCTGAATTTGTGAAAATATTTACTTCATAGACAGCTAGGCTATGTGGGATTCAAGGTTTTCAAGCCTTGCCAGGTGCAGGGATGAGGAGGAGCGAGACCTGGGCACTTGACCCAGGCTGGCCAACAGGATTATTTCATACCATGAACGTCACATTCAATATAAATTAGAAAGTTTGCTGAGGAGTTTCTCTCTCCCTTGATGGCGGCAGTCCAGAGAACTTCTTGCCCCCGTGCCAGACCCCTGAGGCCTTCCCTTCCTCCCAAAGCCATTGCGCTCGCAGTGTCTGTCATTTGCTGTCCACTGCTGGGAGTGCACAGCTTCCTACTGATAGAATTGGCTGAGTATAATCCTTGTGTATTTTATACTAGTATTGGGATTAATACTGGTTCTTTCTTATTATTGTTAATTATTTGGTCTTATCCTATTAAATCTATTTATATTTCAACCCTTGTGTTTCCTTGTTTTCCCCGATTCCCCTTTCCAGGTGGGGAGGCGTCATCAGGTGATAGAATAATTGTCTAAACAACAATAAATTGTTATGGGTTTCTCAAACCATAACAGCAACCTCAAAGTGTGAAGCAAAGGAACAGATATGATTTAGGCTATTGTCCTGGTTAGAGGTGGAGCAGAGAGCTTTCTGTTCAGTGAGAGAGACTCTTGCTCTTACTTGTTGCTGTGCCAACCAGGGTCAGCTGACTTGGTTGTTTACCTTGTGGAGGGGTCGAACCTGTGGGGAGGAATGGACAGATCAGGTGACCCAAACTGATCAACAGGGGTATTCTATCCCATCTGCCATGCTCAATATAAAAGCTGAGGGAGCAAAGGGGTCAGGTTGGTGCTTCTTCAATGGCTCTTCTTCTTCAATGGACTGGTTCTCCAGTGCCTCTTTCTTCAACGACTGATGCATGAGGAGGACCCCATCAGCTCATCTGTCTCTTGGTCCCAGTCAGTGTGTTCCAGTTCCCATTTGTCACTGAGTTGAGTCTGGAACTTTCCCCAGTGCCTGCCAGTGATATCTCCCTGGGAGCTTGATATGGTTTTGTGTATATTTGTATATATTTTATCTATTTCATTATTTCCTTTTTATTTTATTGTTAATATTTCATTGAAGTAGTTTAGGTTTTTCTAAACTCATAACTATCTTTATCTCTCTTCTGCCTTTCCTTGGAGTGAGAGGTGGGGGAGAGCATCTGTCATCTTGTCATTGGCCAACTCTGCCCAAACCATGACAGCTATCCAAACCCTTTACAATTTCTTTACAATCCTGGAGAGTCCCTGTTTTCTGTAAGCAGAAGCTGATGTAGTATAGGTAGTCTTATGCTGTGCAGAGCCTTGAGAGGAATGATCTTAAGAGCCTTGTGACAATTCAGGTGCCTGGGTGAATGCAGTAGTCAGATTTTCCTGTAGTTCAGTTTTTGCCCTGCATTAGATATGAGTAGAAAGAAGGTAGTAGAAGACCCCTCCTAAACTCCAGATTAATAAACCAGTTGAATGTGTGACACTGCCACAGTAGGGGATTAAAATCTTTAATGTTTTCACAATCTTCAGTGAAGTGGAGTATGACTGAGGGGGGGATCTTATCAATGCTTATAAATACTTAAAGGGTGGGTGTCAGGAGGATGGGGCCAGGCTCTTTTCAGTGGTGCCCAGGGACAGGACAAGAGGTAATGGGCACAAACTTCAACGTAGGAAGTTCCATCTCAACATGAGGAGGAACTTCCTTACTTTGAGGGTGGCAGAGCACTGGAACAGGCTGCCCAGAGAGGTGGTGGAGTCTCCATCTCTGGAGACATTCAAAACCTTCCTGGATGCATTCCTGTGCAACCTGCTCTAGGTGACCCTGCTCTGGCAGGGGGGTTGGACTAGATGATCTCCAGAGGTCCCTTCCAACCCCTATCATTCTGTGATTCTGTGATTCTGTGAGTTGGGCCACTGAGGAACATCAAAACAATCAGCAAGTGGACCAGGCTGCTAAGATTTTCCAGACGGATTTGTACATAAAGGTGAACTGTTTTTAGCTCAGTGGGCCCATGACGCTCCAGGTCATCAAGGAAGGGATGCAACATATAAACGGGCCTGTGACTGAGGGGTGGATTTAACCATGGATGTTATTGCACAGGTTATCCATGATTGTGAAATGTGTGCCAAAATCAAGAAAACTAAAAGGTTAAAACACTTGTGGTATGGCGAATGATGGTTAAAATATAAGTATGGGGAGGCTTGTCAAATTGACTGTATCATACTCCCTCAAACCTGCCAGGGTAAACACTAGGTGTGTGGACTGTGTTGGTTTGATGGCCTGGCACATCATCCCCATGGGAGTATAAAGCTCTAGTGGACACTGGTACACAGTGTACTCTAATACCATCAGTTTACAAAGGGGAAGAATCCATCTGTATTTCTGGAGTGATGGTAGGATCTCAAGAACTGTCTGGAGGCTGAGGTAAGCCTAACTGGGAATGAGTGGCAAAAGCATCCTATTGTGACTGGTCCGGAGGCTCCATGTAGCCTTGGCATAGAGTACCTCAGGAAAGAGTACTTCAAAGAACCAAAAGGGTATCAGTGGACTTCTGCTATAGCTGCCTTGAGTATGGGGAAGATTAAACAGCTGTCTAGCTTGCCTGGTCTCTAGAGGACCCATCTGTGGTGGGGTTGCTGCAGGTTAAAGAACAGTAGGTGCCAATTGCTACCATGACAGTGCACTGGCATGTGGCAGATCTATGAGCAGAGGCCTGCATAGGGTTGGCAGACACAGTGAGCAGAGCACACAGAAACAGGAACGCAGATATCGATACGGATGGAACGAAGAGGAACTGGTCCAATACAAACATAGAACAGAAAACAGCTTCGTGTGCTTATCTTAGTGGGAACTGAATAAGGTGACTGGGTTAGTGATCTGAAATATGTGTTTACTTGCCTAGCAGGTGCATGGAAAGTTTTAGAGCTCGGGTATAAAAGCTGAGGCTTGAGAAGCAATAAACAATTTCGTGCTCATCACAGCCGGAGTCCGTGCCCTCATACACCACAAATGGCGCCTGAACAGGGTTTAAAAGAACAAGGTTTGAAAGAACAAGGATTAAAAGGAACAGAGATATGAAGTACTAATTATCCGGTGGTGTAACCCATGGCTGGATGGAGGAATTCATACCGAGAGCTCTCTAACAATTACTTTCATCACCGTTCGCTGGACGAAAAAGGTGAGCAGCCACGGTAGATATTAAAAATGGGACAAACAGCTACTCGAGAACAGAAATTGCAACTTGAACTTCTGCAGCGCATTTTAACAGAACAGGGCTTTAAAGTGGCCCCTGTCAAACTAGTGACTTTGCTTGTATGGATACATGATTATTGCTCATGGTTCCCTGAAGGGGGGTCCTATGATTTAGCTCACTGGCAAAAAGTGGGGGAGGAATTGCAAACGTGGGAAATGCTGCAGTTGTCCTTGCCAGAAGGAATAATAATTACTTGGTGAACTGTATACACTGCCATACGAACACTGCATCCCGCAGAACAAGCCCTGCAAGGGGTTGCTGGAGGGGCACCACAAGCTCCCCCAGAGGAACCTCAGTCTTTTGAAATGATACCCCGAGTTGCAGACCCTCAGCCTGAATATGCTAAAATTCCCAGTCCTGAAGAACATTACCAAAAGCAGAATTCGGGAGGCAAAGAGCCAGAAGATCCCTTTGATCCTAGTCCAATAAATCCAGAGACTGAACCTGATTTATATCCACCTTTAACCCCAATTAAAGCTATGCCTGCATCTGCTCCAACTGCGGAGGAGATTTTACAGCAACAGCGACGAAAGTCGTTATCGCATTCTCCATTCTTAACCCTCCTCCATTTGCGCCTGGTACCGCGTCTGTTCCTTCTTATCAACCACTTATACATGTGCAGTCGGAATCGGGGTATTGCGATATATTGTCAGAATGTCAGCGGGAGGCTTTGCGCAGGGGAGATGTTCAGATGTTACAAGCAATGCCTGTAATTTATAGACCTAACCAACCTCCTCAATATCAGCACTTACTTTATGAGTTAGTTAAAGAGTTAAGAAATTCTGCCAGAGATTACGGATTGCAATCTTCCTTTACAATGAATCTTATTCATGCCATAGCTGACTCATATACAATGACAGTGTATGATTGGTGTTCTCTTTTGTGGTTAATCTTGACTGCAGCACAATTTGCAGTCTGGGACACAGAGTATCGTCATGCTGCCACTGCTCAAATTATGGACAATCTTACTCAAGGTATTAATATAGGTCTGAACGAGCTGCTGGGACAAGGGCCATACGCCACCGCGCAGCCACAAGCCCAGTTAGACGGAAGAGATTTTAGTCAGGCCACAACGCTGGCTATTAGAGCCTCGCGGCAAGTTCCCGACACAGGAAGAGAAATGTCTTTTGCGGCTGTGCGCCAGGGGGCGCAAGAATCTTATGTTACCTTCTTAGATTGCAGACTGCTATCCAAAGGCAAATAGATTGTGAAGAAGCACAGCAATTTTTATTGTTTCAATTAGCAATTGAAAATGCTAATGTGGATTGCAAGCGCACTTTAGAGCTGTTGTGAAATAAGGCCAAAACTCTATCAGAGCTAATAAGAGCCTGTCAAAACATGGGCTCTGAGCAACATAGAATCATAGAATCAGAATCTTCATGGTTGGAAGGGACCTTTGAGATCATCGAGTCCAACCATACACGCACCAAAAAAAAAACCAACCCACCAAAAAACCCAAAAACAAATAACCCCCCCCCAAAACCGCCACAAACAAACAACCTACAATCTCTGCCACTAGAGCATGCCCTGAAGTGCCACATCTAGACGTTTCTTAAACACCTCTAGGGATGGTGACTCAACCACCTCCCCGGGCAGGCTGTTCCAGTGCCTGACCACTCTGTCAGTAAAGTAATTCTTCCTAATATCTAATCTAAACCTCCCCTGCTGCAACTTCAGACCATTTCCTCTGGTCCTGTCATTATTCACCTGGGAGAAGAGGCCAACACCCACCTCTCTCCAACCTCCTTTCAGGTAGTTGTAGAGGGCAATGAGGTTTCCCCTCAGCCTCCTCTTCTCCAAGCTAAACATGCCTAGCTCCCTCAGCCTCTCCTCATATGACTTGGTCTCCAGACCCCTCACCAGCCTGGTAGCTCTCCTCTGGACATGCTCCAGCACTTCTATGTCCCTTTTGTACAGAGGGGCCCAGAACTGAACACAGTACTCGAGGTGAGGCCTCACCAGTGCCGAGTACAGGGGGACAATCACTTCCCTACTCCTGCTGGCCACGCTATTCCTGATACAAGCCAGAATGCTGTTGGCCTTCTTGGCCACCTGGGCACACTGCTGGCTCATGTTAAGCTGGCCATCCACCAGCACCCCCAGGTCCTTTTCTGCTGGGCAGCTTTCCAGCCACTCTTCCCCAAGCCTGTAGTGTTGCTTGGGGTTGTTGTGACCGAAATGCAGGACCCGGCACTTGGCCTTATTAAACCTCATACAGTTGGCCTTGGCCCATCGATCCAGCCTGTCCAGGTCCCTCTGTAGAGCCTTCCTACCCTCAAGCAGATCAACACTCCCACCTAGCTTGGTGTCCTCTGCAAACTTACTGAGGGTGCACTCAATCCCCTCATCCAGATCATCGATAAAGATATTAAACAAAACTGTCCCCAAAACTGAGCCCTGAGGGACACCACTGGTGACCGGCCGCCAAGAGGATTTCACCCCATTAATCACAACTCTCTGGGCACGGCCATCCAGCCAGTTTTTAAGCCAGCGAAGTGTACACTTGTCTATGCCGTGATTCACCAGCTTCTCCAGGAGAATGCTGTGGGGGACGGTGTCAAAGGCCTTACCAAAGTCCAGATAGACAACGTCCACAGCCTTCCCCGCATCCAGAAGGCGGGTCACATGGTCATAGGTTGGCAGATCAGGTTGGTTAAGCAGGACCTCCTTTTCCTAAACCCATGCTGGCTGCCCCTGATCCCTTGGCTGCCCTGCACTTGCCCTGAGAGCTCACTCAAGATGATCCTCTCCATGATCTTTCCTGGTACCGAGGTCAGGCTGACAAGCCTGTAGTTCCCCGGATCCTCCTTCCGACCCTTCTTGTAGATGGGTGTCACATTAGCCACCCTCCAGTCATCTGGTACCTCCCCTGTTGACCAGGATTGTTGATCAATGATGGAGAGAGGCTTGGTGAGCTCTCCCGTCAGCTCCCTGAGTACTCTTGGGTGAATCCCATCTGGCCCCATAGACTTATGTGTGTCTAGGTGCAGAAGCAGATCATTGACTACTTCCTCCTGGATTATGGGTGGGTTGTTCTGCTCTCCATCCTTATCTTCCAGCTCAGGAGGCTGAACACCCTGGGGATAGCTGGTCTGACTGTTGAAGATGGAGGCAAAGAAGGCATTAAGTATCTCAGCCTTCTCCTCGTCCTTGGTTGCAACTTTCCCCCCCACATCCAGTAAGGGATGGAGATTCTCCCTTGCTCTCTTTTTGTTGATGTATTTATAAAAGCTTTTTTTGTTGTCCTTAATGTTAGTGGCCAAGTTGAGCTCCAGCTGGGCTTTTGCCTCCCTAATTTTCTCTCTGTATAACCTCACGAGATCTCTGTACTCCTCCTGAGTTGCCTGTCCCTTCTTCCAAAGGTGGTAAACCCTCCTTTTATTCTTAAGTGTCCCATGCGAAGTTCCTTATTCATCCAGACTGGCCATTTTCCCCGCCCTTTAATCTTGTGACACTTGGGGACAGCCTGCTCCTGGGCCTTTAAGATTTCCTTCTTGAAGAGCGTCCAGCCTTCCTGGACCCCTTTTGCCCTTCAGGACTATCTCCCGAGGGACTCTCTCAACCAGTGTTCTGAACAGGCCAAAGTCTGCCCTCCGGAAGTCCAAGATGGAGGTTTTGCTAACCCCCCTCCTTACATCACTACCAGTTGAAAACTTGACCATTTCATGATCACTAAACCCAAGACAACCTCCAACCACCACATCTCCCACTAGTCCTTCACTGTTTGTCAACAGTAGGTCTAGCGAGGCACCTCCCCTGGTAGGCTCGCCTACCAGTTGTGTCAGGAAGTTATCTTCCATGCACTCGAGGAACCTCCTAGCCTGCCTGCTCTCTGCTGTGTTATATTTCCAGCAGATACCCAGCAGGTTGAAGTCCCCAACCAGAACAAGGGCTGGCAATTGCAAGACTTCAGCCAGCCGCTTATAGAACACTTCATCTGTCTCCTCATCCTGGCCAGGTGGTCTGTAGCATACTCCCAGCACAAGATCTCCCTTATTTGCCCTCCCCTTCATCCTTACCCATAAACACTCAACTTTATCATCACTGGAATCTAGCTCTATAACATCAAAACACTCCCTAATGTACAGAGCCACACCCCCACCTCTCCTTCCTTGCCTGTCCCTTCTGAAGAGCTTATAGCCATTCATCGCAGCATTCCAGTCGTGACAGTCATCCCACCATGTTTCTGTGATGGCAACTACATCATAGCTGTCCTACTGCACAATGGCTTCCAGCTCATCCCGTTTGTTGCCCATGCTGCGTGCATTCGTGTAGATGCACTTGAGCTGGGCTACCGATTTCACCCCCATCCTTGGCCCTTGATCCCTAGGCTCATTACTAGTGGACCTGGTTTTATCCCCTTCCCCCTTCGCTTCTAGTTTAAAGCCCTGTCCATGAGCCTTGCTAACTCTTGGCCTAGTACCCTTTTCCCCTTTTGGGATAGGGTTTTCCCATTCTTAGCAAGCAGGCCCAGTGTCCTGTAGAACAAACTGTGATCATAGAAACCAAAGCCCTGATGGTAGCACCAGTTTCAGAGCCAGGTGTTGATCTGTCCGATTTTCTTGTTTACCCATTTGTCAGTCCCCAAAGCTGGAAGGGCAGAGGAGAACAGAATTTGTGCTCCCGAACCCTTGACAAGCCATCCCAAGGCCCTGAAATCTTTCTTCATTGCCCTCAGACTTCTTTCCAGCAGGTTCAGGTTCCAGTTCCTGGTTCAGGTTCAGGTTCCAACTAGATCAGGTTGCTCAGAGGCCCGTCCAACCTGACCTTGAATGAGGCATCTACCACCTCTCTGGGCAACCTGTTCCAGTGTCTCACCACCCTCATCATAAAAATTTTCTTCCTTATATCTAGTTGGAATCTACTCTCTTTTAGTTTCAAACCATTAGCCCTTGTCCTATTGCAACAGGCCCTACTAAAAAGTCTGTCCCCATCTTTGTTGTAGGCCCCCTTTAACTATTGAAAGGCTGCAATGAGGTCTCCCCAGAGCCTTCTCTTCTCCAGGCTGAACAACCCCAACTCTCAACCTTTCCTCATAGGAGAGATGTTCCAGCCTTCTGATCATTTTTGTGGCCCTCCTCTGGACCCGCTCTTACCAGGTCCATGTCTTTCTTTTCTTCTGGGACCCCAAAGCTGGATGCAGTATTCCAGGTGAGGTCTCACCAGAGCAGAGTAGAGGGGGAGAATCTCCTCCCTCAACTTGCTGTCCACGCTTCTTTTTATGTAGCCCAGGATATGGTTGGCTTTCTGGGCTACAAGTGTACATTGACAGCTCATATTCAGTTTTTCCTCTATCTCATATCTAATTTTTAATCCACCGGTGTCCCCAAGTCCTTCTCTGCAGGGCTGCTCTCAATCCCTTCATCCCCCAGTCTGTACTGATATTGGGGATTGCCCTGACCCAGGTGCAGGACCCTGCACTTGGGCTTGTTTAACTCCAACAAGTACACACACGCACAAGTCACTACAAAATTACCACTCAGAAAGCAAGTGTATACATATTGCAACAGTAAAGCAAATGTATGTGTATTACAACTTGCTGAGGGTACACTCAATCCCACTGTCTATGTTATTAATAAAGATATTGAACAGTATCAGTCCCAGTACGGACCCCTGAAGGACACCAGTTGATATTGATCTCCATATGGACGTTGAGACATTGACTGTAACTCTTTGAATGTGGCCATCCAGCCAATTCCTTTTTCATCTAACTGTCCGTCCATCAAATCCATATCTCTCCAATCGAGCAACAACGATGTTGTGTGGGACTGTGTCAAAGGCCTTACAAAAGTCAACATAGATGACATCAGCTGCTCTTCCCTTATCCATCAGCACAGTCACTTGTCGCGTTAAAAGGACTGTAGTGTCGATATTTGTCTGTCAGAGTCCCAGGACTTTCACTGATTTACTATCAGAGTCCCACCAAAGGACTTTCACTGAATCAGATTCACAAATAATCGAAATTAGTTATTTTATTGAGAGCGACAGTCGCAGATTTGAGATTGCCATTGATAAATTCACTGACTACAATAGCGCTAATTACTTAAGGTTAATATTGCTAGCAAAAATAACAATAGTACAACAACCCGGGGTAACATTCCCCAGAGGGTGAAAGGCGCAGCGCTTACCCAGAAAGGCGTCCCTGCCTGGAGTGGAGTCAACTGGTCTGTCAAGTATCAAGTTTCTTCTCTCCCAATTTAACAGTCATTTTCTCCATCGTTTTATCCCCAAAATTACAAGGTTTCCCTCCCCTAGGTGACACATAGCATGATTTGGGTGGAGAGACGAGTGCTATAGTCATATATGTTTAGCATGATCTCTAAAATCTTCATTAGCATATGCAGGGGTGTCAACTTTAATATGCATTTCACAGGTAATGAGGCAAAGGTCAATTATCGGGCATGGTAGCCTCTCAAGGAAACAAAGAGCTACACAAAGTCTCTGTTATCTTGATTTTACTGTCTCTGCTGATGAAAAGCAGGGCTGTCCTGGCTCCCCAAGACAAGATTTATCCTGTGATAGCCAGACAAGCCTTCACTCCCCTGGGCTGCACAAGAGATAGCAAAGCCAGTCTTAATTGCTCTTTGAGCACAGAGACTTCACCTCATTATCCAAATTCCACATCACTCCATCATAGAAGGCTACTAGATTAGTCAGGCACGATTTTCCCTTGTTGAAGCCATGTTGGCTATCTCTAATCACCTCCGTCATCCATATGCCTTGACATATCTTCAAGGAGGATCTCTTTCATGATCTTACTGGGCACAGAGGTGAGGCTGACTGGTTGGTAATTCCCAGAGTCCTCCTTTTTACCCTTTTAAAAAATAGCTGTGATGTTTCTCTTTCTCCAGTCACTGGGGACTTTGCCTGACTGCCATGACTTCTCAAATATGACAAAGAGCAGCTTAGCAACTACATCTGCTAATTCCCTCAGGATCCTGGGATACATCTCATCGCATCCCATGGACTTGTGTACATTCAGGTTCCTCAGGTGGTATCGAACCTGATCTCCAATGATGAGAGGCACTTCATTCCCCCAGTCCCTGCCTTCAGGTTCAGGACCTTGAGAGATGTGGGAAGATATATTTGCATTGAAAACTGAGACAAAGAAATTGTTGAGTACCTCAGGCTTCTCCATGTCGGTTGTCACCAGCTGTCCTGTCTTATTTATCGCAGGGGGACATTTTCTTTAATCTTTCTTTTATGGCCAACATACCTGTAGAACCATGGTGAAGCAGGTTGTACCCCTGCAGCCTAGGGAGAACCATGTTGGAGTAGATATCCACACTGCAGCCCGTGGAAGATCCCAGGTCAGAGCAGATGGATGTGCCCTGAAGGAGGATGCAGCCTGTGGAGAGCCTATGCAGGAGCAGGCTCCTGGCAGGGACTGTGTCCAGTGGAGAGGAGCCCATGCACGTGCAGTTTTTCTGGCAGGACCTGTGGCCTCTGGGGCACACATGATGGATCAGTCCAGGGAGAATAATCTGAATTTCCATTTGCTGATCAGAGCAACCTGAAAGAAAAAAAACAACCAAACTCACTTCATTCCTTTTGGGTATTAGGTAATTTGGATATCCATCACTCAGAAATGAGATACTCATTACCCTGATGATCGAGCACCTTCCTTTAATTTTCAATCTTTTAGTTTTCCAATCAGTATATATTGCATCAGCACTCCTTCAGCAGCTGACACTACCATTTGGAGCTTAGCCAAGTGAGCTGATTCATCGCTCTTGTATTTTGATGTTCTGTCTGAAGGTCACAAGAGGGCAGCCCTGCCCTTCATCCTTTGAACTGATCCATCTGTAAACCAGACATTAGATCAAGCCTCGGGATCCTTTGGTAAATCAGATGGGGGTGGTGCATCTTGAACTGGTGAGGGCAGCATATCAAGGGGTGGTTCAGCACCCCTCACCATTTATTGCGTGAAAAGGGGCAAAGCGGTTTTGGCAGAAGATAAACCCCCTTGCGTTCTAACACTCCTCACCGAGGTGGGAGGCTAGGTGCGGCTAGGTTTAAATTCTGAGTGATGCCCAATTCAGCACTATCAGTCCAGTCGCGTTTAATATGTATTAAACTATTACGATTTGGATACACTAATAGTGGACTGCACCTTCAGTCTAGTCGTGCTCATGAACTAGCACGGCCACTCTCGAGTCTTTGGTCGCGTTCAGTGAGAAACCAAAACGACTAGCTACTTAAAAAAGTGCAGTTTATTTAAGCAACAGAT
Source organism: Larus michahellis (assembly GCF_964199755.1). Lineage (NCBI taxonomy): Eukaryota > Metazoa > Chordata > Aves > Charadriiformes > Laridae > Larus > Larus michahellis. Next base: position 24,531,421 of record NC_133929.1, on the reverse strand, counting down.
ATATAGGTTCTTAGGATTGCCGGTGATAAATACACTGTCTGCAAAGCACGTGCAAATGATAGTATTGTTACATACAGAAAACGCGCGACAAAGTTATAAACGATTGTCCTGGTTCTGGTGGGGATAGGGTTAACTTTTCCTGGTATTCCATGCCATGTGAGCCACGCCCACCCTGAGCTGCCGGGGGAGGGGGCAGGAAGTTGCTGCTTAAAAGCGGGCTGGGGCGTCCCGGGTCCGGCCGGTCGGCGAGCGGCGGGGAGCGGCGGTTCCGTAATCGCGTTTGTATATTCCCCTATCCGTGGTGGTGGTGGTGTTTGCCTGTTCCCTTTGCTGTTCTGTTAAACTGCCTTTGTCCCAACCCAAGAGTCTTGCCTTTTCTTACGATCCTTCCTGTATTAGGAAGGCACATGCGAGCGGCACGTGGTTCTTTGTTGCCATCTGAGGCTAAACCACGACAGTCCTTTTTGGCGCCCAACGTTGGGCTCGAAGGGTTGAGATAACGACAGAATCCAACTAGAACGTGGAAAAAACGGTTTTGGTTTTTTTTTTTTTTCTTGCATGCATTTATTTTATTAGGTAAGTAGTCACTGGTCATCATGTTGCTTGGTTTGTTCTCATGGCTGTGTTACATAAATTCCTATATGGCTTATGTACTCCCTGCGATGCTGTTTACCATGTCTGGAAGAGGGATGAGGATTATCATTCTGCTGTCCTGTGCGATATCTGTTTATGATATGATAACATCACTGTTCAGATGGCTATTTTGGGGTGTTTATGTGGTTTTGTTGTCCTGTCCGTACATTGGACACCGTCTCTCAGAATTTGTTAATAGTTTCTCCAGCCCTTTTGCCTCCCTTTTCTCCTTCGGGTCAGGTATGACAGCTTTTGAGAATCTTGAATATCCTTGGGATACTCAAACTAGTGTGTTCCTAGTGCTATGTCTCCTGAATACGTTCCAGGTCTTGTTTAGGGTTAAGCGACTATTTAAGACTACCACCCGGAGATCTGCTCCGAGGCTGGATAGTCAGGGGTGGCATGGCATGTGGGAGAGCATGGGCAGGTACCTAGAGAACTACTCACCTCCAATGGTCTGGGACTTCACCCCTGAACAATTACAGGACCCTGATAAAGTGGTAGAATATTTGAAGGGAAAATGCTGTGGCTATTCTAGAGTGGCACAACTCACCGCGCTGTGCTGGGCCCTGGCCAGTATCTACCAGGCACTGCTCAGAATTATGCAGCACCCTCAAGGGGAAGAGATGGAAACCAGACCGGCGGCCCCTGCGGCGGCCCCTGCGGCTGCTGCAGCCCCTGCGGCGGCCCCTGCGGCTACTGCAACCCCCGTGGTAGCCACTGCCACTGAACCAGGGAACCAACCCGTGCCGGTATCAGTTGCCCCCATACAGAAGAAGAAGTACACAAAGAAATCAGTTCGCTTAGTAAGAGATGATGATGAACCAGGGCCATCATGAGAGCAGGAGGAAGAGGCAGAACCAGAGATAATTACTCGATCCCTATCCTTGAGTGAGCTGCGGGATATGCGAAAAGATTTCAGCTGACTTTCAGGCGAGCACATTGTCACCTGGCTGCTCCGGTGCTGGGATAATGGGGCCAGTAGCCTGGAATTAGAGGGTAGGGAGGCCAGGCAGCTGGGATCCCTGTCTAGGGAAGGCAGCATTGACAAGGCAATTGGGAAAAAGACCCAAGCCCTCAGCCTCTGGAAACGACTCCTGTTAGGCGTGAGGGAGAGGTACCCCTTCAGTGAGGATGTTGTATGTCAGCCAAGCAAGTGGACTACCATGGAAAGAGGTATCCAGTACCTGAGAGAATTAGCCGTGCGGGAGATGATTTATTATGACTTGGACAATGCCGACTTACCCACAGACCCTGATGAGGTGCGATGCACAAGGCCCATGTGGCGGAAGTTTGTACGGAGCGCACCATCGTCATATGCCAACTCCCTGGCAGTAATGGAATGGAAAGGTGAAGAGGGACCAACGGTGGATGAGGTAGCTGGCTGGCTCCGGCGATATGAAGAAAGTCTCTCTTCCCCCCTTGTCTCAGCTGTGGAGAAACTGTCCCGGAAGGTCCAGCCACTTGAAGAGAATATGTCCTACTCCCCACCTGTATGGGCCAGCGTCTCAGCTATTAGAAGCAGGCATTTCCCCACTCAAGAGAGAGAGTACAGAGGGTACACACCACGAGGCACCCTGTGGTTCTACCTGCGGGACCACGGAGAGGACATGAGGAAGTGGGATGGACAACCTACTTGGATCCTGCGGACACGGGTACAGGAGTTGCAAGGAAGGACAACCACAAAAGGGGATCCCTCCAGGAAAAGTGCCGCCCCAGTTTCCAGTGGGCCGTTCCCCAGACAAAGCAGAAGGCCTGATCTTGCTTCTGATCCTCTTGAAGGAACTTCCAAGTCATTTATGCAAGAAGTGAGTAATGGATACTATGACCAGTATTAGGGAGGCCCTGCCTCCGGCCAGGTGGAGGAAAGGGACAACCGGGTTTATTGGACGGTGTGGATTCGATGGCCTGGCACATCAGACCCACAGGAGTATAAGGCTCTAGTGGACACGGGTGCGCAGTGTACTTTAATACCATCAAGCTATAGAGGGGCAGAACCCATTTGTATTTCTGGGGTGACAGGGGGATCCCAAGAGTTGACTGTACTGGAGGCAGAAGTGAGCCTAACTGGGAATGAGTGGCAAAAGCATCCCATTGTGACTGGCCCAGAGGCTCCATGCATCCTTGGTATAGATTACCTCAGGAGAGGGTATTTTAAGGACCCAAAAGGGTACCGCTGGGCCTTTGGCATAGCTGCTTTGGAGACAGAGGAAGTTAAACAGTTGTCTGCCTTGCCTGGTCTCTCAGAGGATTCTTCTGTTGTGGGGTTGTTGAGGGTCAAAGAACAACAGGTGCCGATTGCTACCACAACGGTGCATCGGCGGCAGTATCGCACTAACCGAGACTCTCTGATTCCCATCCATGAGCTGATTCGTCAACTAGAGGTTCAAGGAGTGATCAGCAAGACTCGCTCACCCTTTAACAGTCCCATATGGCCGGTGCGAAAATCTAATGGAGAGTGGAGGCTAACTGTAGACTATCGTGGTCTGAATGAAGTCACGCCACCGCTGAGTGCTGCCGTGCCGGACATGCTAGAACTCCAGTACGAACTGGAGTCCAAGGCAGCCAAGTGGTATGCCACGATTGATATAGCGAATGCATTCTTCTCAATCCCTTTGGCAGCAGAGCGCAGGCCACAGTTTGCTTTCACTTGGAGGGGCGTCCAATACACCTGGAATCGACTGCCCCAGGGGTGGAAACACAGCCCCACTGTTGGGGGCGGCTAGCAGAAAAGTACAAGTATGCAAGAAATTCGAGGGTATGCCGACCTTGCAGACCTGAGACAAATAAATCTGAGGAGCCAGGGAACAACTGGCCTTGCAGGTCTGAGATAAATAACCTTGAAGAAGTAGGGAGTAGGCAACAAGTTATCACTGTAGCTTTTAGCACATTCCAAAACTGTAGCTTCTAGCATGTAGCGAAACCGCAGGTAGGAGGGATTATTGTAATGAAACATTTAGAGCTAAGCCAATTAGAAATGATAGAATTTGTGTAATTTATGTAACTGTTAAGTAGCTGTATAAAAGCTTTCCGACGCCTCTAATAAACCGACATCTTGCTTGCATCAAGCAGCGTCCCGTCTCTCAATCGCGGCAAATTGGTGACCCCGACGTGATGGGGTGGTGAACCGCCTAGCTGAGCGGCTTGCTGCGAGTCCCATGGAACTTTGAAGGAGCTGCTGAAAGGAAGCAGGAACTGGCCAGGAATCCCTCTGGATTTAAGAGGTGAGCTGTGGGAAACATGGGGAATCAGATGTCCCCCGCAGAGAGAGACGTATATGAAGTTATGAAAACGCTCCTCCGGAAACATAAAAAAGATATTTCCGGGCAGGACTTAAAGATTATGCTTAAGTGGGTACAAATGAAGATCCCCACTGTTACAGCCTCCAGTATTTTTACCTGGGAACTTTGGGACAATGTGGGGGTAAAGTTGTGGGACTTAGCGACGTCAGGGAATGCCGAGGCTCAGCGTTTGCTTCCGTGGTGGAGAAATATCTTTGAGGCTATTAAGGCACAGAAAAAGGGCCATAAAGACTCTCCAGATACTAAGGGGGAACCTTCATCAGCTCAGCCTTTGCTTCCCCCTCCGCTACCTCCGCGACGTGCTAAGTCGCCCGGACCCTTAAAGGTCTGTGCCGCAGGCTACCCTCCTGAGGAAGATCCGCTTGACCCGGGGCCCGTTGATCCTGATAAAGAGCCTGACTTGTACCCCCCTGACCCTCATGATACGTGGGCGAATATTAGACGTCAAGCTTTAAAAGAAGGTGACTTGGAAATAGCGCGAACGATAGTTGCCCCTGTTATTTATCAAGGCCGGGGAGTGCAGTGGGAGGCTTTGTCCTTCCCGGTGATTAAAGAGCTGCGCCGTACCGTCACAGAACACGGGCTCTCTTCCCCATATTTTGCGAGCCTGCTGTCTTCTGTCTTTGATACGTATGTTATGACTCCCCATGATTTAAAATCGCTAGCGCAATTGTTATTAACCCCTTCCCAGTATTCCCTGTGGGAGTCACATTGGAGGGGGGGCCTTCAAACTCTCCTCACCAGCTACGTGGGTCATAATAATGCTGCTCTTGCCACACTGACCATGGAGCACCTTATGGGTACGGGTCAGCACTCTAATCCAGCGGCACAGGCTCGAGATTGTCCACGAGAGGCCCTGGAAGCGATCCGCGAAGAAGCAAAAAAGGCCTTACTTAAAATACCCGATTCCAGTAAACCTCAAAAGGCATTCACCTCTATTACGCAGGAACCTCGGGAGCCGTACGTGCAATTCATTGATAGACTTAAGCAAGCTTTAGAACGCCAAATAGATAATACCAAAGCTCGAGAAATTTTGCTATTAAAATTAGCAGTTGAAAATGCTAACGCCGACTGTAAAAAATTACTTAAATCTCTCCCTAACCCAGCTCCGACTTTGGTTGAAATGGTAGAGGCTTGTAATCGTATCGGTACTGTGGACCATAAATTTGAAGCGATGGCAGCTGCTTTCGCAGCTATGAGAGGCATGTCTGGGGGAGGAAATTGTTACGGTTGTGGTAAACCAGGCCATATCAAACGAAATTGTCTCGCTTCTAATGGGGGGCTAAAGCTCAAGCCCCTGGGATCTGTCCCCGATGCAGGAAGGGGCGTCATTATGCTAATCAATGTCGTTCTAAGTATAATTTTCAAGGGCAGCCGATACAGGGAAACCGCTTGCGGAGCGCGGGGCAGCGATGCGCACAGACACAAGTATCGTCGCCGGTGGATCGAGCCATGCAGATGGGTGTGACCTCGCCACAAGTCTTCGCCCAGCAACAGCCGGTAGCGCCAGATTGGACCTGGCAACCTCACACGCAGTAACGTTGCTTGATTCCTCTGTTCATTTATTAGCAACTAATGTTTCAGGTCCTTTACCTCCGAAAACACAAGGGCTACTATTAGGGAGATCATCGGTTACCTTAGCTGGACTTTTTGTATTGCCTGGAGTAATTGATGCGGATACCGTTGGGGAAATTAAAATCATGGCCTGGACCCCATTTCCCCCTTGCACAGTACCCAAAGGAAGCCGCATTGCACAATTACTACTGATCCCGCAGAACGCAAGCTCTCTTTCGCCTCACCCACCTCCGCAGCAAAGACAAGGAGGTTTTGGATCTACTGGGGATCCACAGATTCTCTGGGTACAGTCCATTTCCCAGAAGCGACCACTTTGTCAATGTACTCTTATTCACGGCACTCAGCAAGTAATCCTGAATGGGATTATCGACACCGGGGCCGATGTTACCATAATTTCACAGGCGAAGTGGCCTCCACAATGGCCTTTGGCAGCTGTGCCTCAGGCACTAGCCGGAATCGGAGGAGTTGGTAGAAGCCACCAATCCTCGGAATTGATCCAAATCAAAGGCCCAGAAGGACGAGTGGCTTCCATCAAGCCTTTTGTGCTGCCTGTTCCTATGGTCTTATGGGGACGTGATGTGCTATCACAATGGGGAACTTCCATTCAATCGCATTTTTAGGGGGGGCCATTGAGGTGCGCGACACCCTGAAACTGACTTGGAAAACTCAGACACCCATTTGGGTAGATCAATGGCCCCTACCACTCGAAAAGCTTCGCGCTCTCCAAGAACTGGTTATGGAACAATTAGCAAAAGGACATATAGTACCTACTACTAGTCCTTGGAATTCACCTGTCTTTGTTATTAAGAAGCAATCTGGCAAGTGGCGCCTGCTCCATGATCTCAGAAAAATCAATGATGCTATGGTAGATATGGGAGCTCTGCAGCCAGGGCTCCCTTCTCCAACTATGATCCCCCGCAATTGGCATCTCACCGTTATTGACCTTAAGGATTGCTTTTTTAACATTCCACTACACCCTGATGACGCTGCCAAATTTGCTTTTTCAGTCCCAAGTGTCAATATGCAAGCCCCTGTGCAACGATATCAGTGGGTTGTACTGCCACAGGGAATGAAAAATAGCCCGACAATTTGTCAATGGTATGTCGCTAAGGTACTTAGCCCTGTCAGGGTTGCGTTGCCTCAAGTTCTGTTATATCATTATATGGATGATATCTTGATGGCTGCGCCTCACCTTGAGCTCATGGAAAAGGCCGTAGCCCTTGTCACGGCCGCTGTCAATTCGGCAGGCCTCTGTATTGCGCCTGAAAAAGTCCAGAAAATGCCCCCTTGGACCTACTTGGGTTGGCGCATCAGGACCCAGACGATAGTTCCCCAACCTGTGCATATACAGGCGGACATTAAAAATTTGCACGATGTTCAAAAATTATTAGGGACCATTACTTGGGTCCGACCCTTGCTAGGAATCTCCAATTCAGACTTAAGCCCTTTGTTTGAACTCCTCAAGGGAGATTCCGATTTACGCTCCCCTCGTCGACTTGGTCCTGAAGCCGCTGCCTCATTACAAAAAGTAGCGGAAGCCATCGCCTTACGGCAAGCACACCGCTGTGCGCCTGAATTGCCCTTCAATTTAATTATTTTGAACCCTGCACGTCAGCCATGTGCTTTGATTTTTCAATGGGACCCTAACAATCCTGATCCCTTATTAATCATTGAGTGGGTCTTTTTACCCAACCAGCCCACTAAAACAATTTGGACACAACATGAAATGTTTGCTTCCTTGATAATTAAAGCACGGCAGCGCTTGCTTGCCCTGTCAGGGATGGACTTTGCTTCTATCTGTTTACCTGTAACTAATATGTACCTACAATGGTTATTCCAACAGTCTGATGCTTTCGTGTTTGCCTTAACAGATTATACGGGTCAACTAACCTCACATCCTCCGTCCCACAAGCTTCTACATGCTCATTTTAACTTAATACCCATACCAAAGAGATGTCACCAGCCCCTCCGAGGCCTTACTGTGTTCACCGATGGGTCTGGAAAAACACACAAGTCGGTGATTGTCTGGTGGGATGACCGCTCTCAACAATGGGAGTCAGACGTTGAGACAGTCTCCGGGTCCCCTCAAATCGTAGAGCTTGCCGCTGTTGTTCGAGCTTTTCGTAAGTGGTCTACACCACTGAATCTTATTACTGATTCTGCTTATGTTGCAGGCGTCGTCGAACGGGCAGAGGCCTCGGTGCTGCATCATACTTCGCATGCTGATTTGTTTGCTTTGTTGCAGGAACTTGTTTTCCTTTTAACCTCTCGAACACATCCCTATTTTGTTTTACATGTTAGATCGCACACCTCTTTACCTGGGTTTATTGCAGAAGGCAATCAACAGGCCGATATGCTCACTCTGCCGGTACAAGTTTTACCTGACCGTATTGCACAAGCTAAGCTTAGTCATTCCTTTTTCCATCAGAATGCAGGGGGCCTCAAACGCCAGTTTGGCCTCACTTCTCAGCAAGCGGCGAACATTATCGCTGTCTGCCCTGATTGTCAAAAACATTCTTTTCCTACGGCCCCAGGCGGGGTTAATCCCAGAGGCTTGCAAAGCCTGCAATTATGGCAGATGGATGTCACACACTATCCAGAATTTGGGAGATTAAAATACGTCCATTCCTCTATTGACACCTTTTCAGGCGCTCTATTTGCCTCCTGCCATGTGGGGGAGGCGGCGAAAGATGTTCGCAGGCATCTGCTGCGTGCTTTTGCTACCTTAGGCATCCCTGCACAAATCAAAACAGACAATGGCCCTGCTTATATCTCGGCTGCACTTAAAACCTTTTTTATCTCTTGGGGGATCACTCACATCACTGGGATCCCGCATTCCCCTACGGGCCAGTCACTGATTGAACGCTCTCATCAGTCTTTAAAGCGCTTGTTACAACAACAGAAAGGGGGAGTAGGGACAGCCACCCCTGAAGAACGTCTACAGAAAGCCCTGTATGTTTTTAACTTTTTAAATTGTTCTTTAATAGATAACAACCCTCCGATCATTCGCCACTTTAACACAAACACTTCTTTCGAAGCCAGCGTAAATGCTCCAGTCCTGATCCGCGACCCTGAGACAGGTAAGGTCTTGGGGCCATACCCCCTTGTCACATGGGGCAGAGGCTATGCTTGTGTTTCCACAGAACGAGGCCCCAGGTCGATCCCAGCGAAGAGCGTGCGACCTTTCCGTGAACCCCTACCACAATCGGATGGCCACAACACCAATCCACAGCTAGATCATTCCCCTGAACGGCATACCGAAAAACATTCGGAGGATTGATGCAGTGCTCTTATGGACAATAGAGCAGAGACTCCAGTAGAACATATTCATTGCGTCGCCTGTGGTAATTGTGACCCTTAGGTTTTATGTGACTGCTATCGCTGTGGTAAGAGATGGTAGCGATGGTTAACATTGGCCAATAGATGGTGTGACAGTTGCCTAATATATGAAGTTAGCATTGTAAGAATTTAGCATTGCAAAAAAAAGAAAAAAAAAAAAAAAAAAGGGGGTGGGGGGAAGAGTCCGTCAAACATTATGATCCTGTTAACACTTTTTTGTATATGTGCGGCCTGGACACATGCCAATCCTTTGCCAGGGTATCACCCTCACCTTTTTGACCCCCGTCAAAATGTCTGGTTTACTCTGGCCAGGTCGCTCAATACAACTAGCTTTTGTGCCAGTCTTGCTACACCCAGCTCGCCCTTCACCACCTGCTTAGTAGGGGTACCACTGAATAACTCGACCTTTTTACTGTTTAATAACTCTATGACAACCTTACGGAAGCAGTACAATATTTCTGGAAGGCTTCCTTTTTCATGGAAAAATCTTAAGAACCTTTTTGAAAAATACGATAATTAGGATGATAAATTACCAATAGGGCCCGAGCCGCAGGAAATTGACTTAGTAGATTCTCTTAATGCTTCTCACTGTTTGTTTATTGGCCTTAGGTCATGGTCAGGGGCCCGAAAAGAGGGGCGCTTAGTAAAGGATTCTCCACCGACCATCATCTCACCTATTGGTAATGCTACCCTCTGGCAACAACAATGGTGTTTGAGCATTGCTCGAAACGCCACTCACTCAGCCCCCGGTACCATGCTCCCTAGGCGGCTCCCCTTGGGGTTCTTTTTTATTTGTGGAAATAGAGCTTGGTCTGGGATCCCTTCTAACCCTAGAGGAGGCCCGTGTACTATTGGACAGCTTAGTCTTGGCACTCCTCACTATCATCCAAGCCCAAAACAGCGGTTACGTTTTACTCGTGACACAATACAAGCATTAGATAATACCTGTGACGATAATGTTAAGCTATGGAATCGCTGGGAGGTTTTTTTTTTTCGCCTCGCTATTTACCCCTGGGGTGGCAGCAGCGAGAGCCCACAGAAACTTAGATGCAATTGCCTGTTGGGTGGTTAAGCAAGCAAATGCTACCAGCCGCATACTATCTGAGATGGCTGAAGACTTGTCTACGGTACAACATGCAGTCCTGCAAAACAGAGCCGCTATTGACTTCTTGCTACTAGCCCATGGACATGGCTGTGAGGATTTTGACGGAATGTGCTGCATGGACTTAGAGGACCACTCTTCTTCGATACATAAGCAAATTACACAACTCCTTGCGCATTCACAAAAGGTGCAATCTGATACGAACTTCTTCGGATTGGGTACTTTGGGTGATTGGTTTGGGCTAAAGGGCTGGCTTAGGAGCCTGGTACAATCTGCTGTACTCATATTAGTTATTATATTGGTAGGCCTTTTGATTCTAAGCTGTGCTCTTTCCTGTGTTAGGTCTATGGTGACTAAAGTTGTTCAACATACATGGTTTATTCAAAACGGTGATATTCCGAAGATTTACGCTAGTGTTAGTTCTGTCCAGCTCACTGAGAATGATGACTTTTAAACCCGTGCCTCAGTTCTGCCTTTAAAGAAACAAAAAAGGGGGAGATGTTGGGGGCGGCTAGCAGAAAAGTACAAGTATGCAAGAAATTCGAGGGTATGCCGACCTTGCAGACCTGAGACAAATAAATCTGAGGAGCCAGGGAACAACTGGCCTTGCAGGTCTGAGATAAATAACCTTGAAGAAGTAGGGAGTAGGCAACAAGTTATCACTGTAGCTTTTAGCACATTCCAAAACTGTAGCTTCTAGCATGTAGCGAAACCGCAGGTAGGAGGGATTATTGTAATGAAACATTTAGAGCTAAGCCAATTAGAAATGATAGAATTTGTGTAATTTATGTAACTGTTAAGTAGCTGTATAAAAGCTTTCCGACGCCTCTAATAAACCGACATCTTGCTTGCATCAAGCAGCGTCCCGTCTCTCAATCGCGGCACCCCACCATTTGCCATGGACTGATCCAGACTGCACTGGAATAGGGTGAAGCTCCAGAACATCTGCAGTACATTGATGACATCATTGTATGGGGAAACACAGCAGAAGAAGTTTTTGAGAAAGGGAGTAAAATAGTCCAAATCCTTCTGAACACTGGTTTTGCTATAAAGCAAAGTAAGGTCAAGGGACCTGCGCAGGAGATCCAGGTTTTAGGAATAAAATGGCAAGATGGACGCCGTCAGATTCCAATGGATGTGATCAACAAAATAGCAGCTATGTCTCCACCAACTAGTAAAAAGGAAATACAGGCTTTCTTAGGTATTGTGGGTTTTTGGAGAATGCATATCCCAGATTACAGTCAAATTGCAAGCCCTCTGTATCAAGTAACCCGGAAGAAGAATGATTTTAAATGGGGTCCTGAGCAACGACAAGCTTTTGAACAAAATCAAACAGGAAATAGTCCATGCAGTGGCCCTGGGGCCAGTCCGGGCAGGACAAGATGTTAAAAATGTGCTCTACACCGCAGCCGGGGAGAACGGCCCTACCTGGAGCCTCTGGCAGAAAGCACCAGGGGAGACTCGAGGTCGACCCCTGGGGTTTTGGAGTCGTGGATACAGAGGATCCGAAGCCCGCTACACTCCAACAGAAAAAGAGATATTGGCAGCATATGAAGGGGTTCGAGCTGCTTCGGAAGTAGTTGGTACAGAAGCACAGCTCCTCTTAGCACCTCGACTGCCGGTGCTGGGTTGGATGTTCAAAGAAAGGGTCCCCACCACACATCGTGCAACCGATGCTACATGGAGTAAGTGGATTGCACTGATCACACAGCGAACTCGAATGGGAAACCCCAGTCGCCCAGGAATTCTGGAAGTGATCATGGACTGGCCAGAAGGCAAGGATTTTGGAATGTCACCAGAGGAGGAGGTGACGCGTGCAGAAGAGGCCCCACCATATAATAAACTGCCAGAAAATGAGAAGAAATATGCCCTCTTCACTGATGGGTCCTGCCGTATTGTGGGAAAGCATCGAAAGTGGAAGGCTGCTGTGTGGAGTCCTACACGACGGGTTGCAGAAGCCAGTGAGGGACAGGGTGAATCGAGCCAGTTTGCAGAGGTGAAGGCTATTCAGCTGGCTTTGGACATTGCTGAGCGAGAAAAATGGCCAGTACTTTATCTCTACACTGACTCATGGATGGTGGCAAATGCTCTGTGGGGGTGGTTACAGCAGCGGAAGCAGGGCAACTGGCAGCGCAGAGGCAAACCCATCTGGGCTGCTGACCTATGGCAAAATATTGCTGCCCGGATAGAGAATCTGGTTGTGAAAGTACGCCATGTAGATGCCCATGTGCCCAAGAATCGGGCCACGGAGGAACATCAGAACAACCAGCAGGTGGATCGGGCTGCTAGGATTGAAGTGGCTCAGGTGGATCTGGACTGGCAATGTAAGGGTGAACTATTCATAGCTCGGTGGGCCCATGACTCCTCAGGCCATCAAGGGAGAGATGCGACATATAGATGGGCTCGTGACCGAGGGGTGGACTTGACCATGGACACTATTGCACAGGTCATCCATGAATGTGAGACATGCGCTGCGATCAAACAAGCCAAGCGTTTGAAGCCTCTTTGGTATGGAGGGCGATGGCTGAAATACAAATATGGGGAGGCCTGGCAGATTGATTATATCACACTGCCACAAACCCGTCAAGGCAAGCGCTATGTGCTCACAATGGTGGAAGCAACCACTGGATGGCTGGAAACATACCCTGTGCCCCATGCCACTGCCCGGAACACTATCCTGGGCCTTGAAAAGCAAGTCCTGTGGCGACATGGTACCCCAGAGAGAATTGAGTCGGACAACGGGACTCATTTCCGAAACAGCCTCATAGACACCTGGGCCAAAGAGCATGGTATCGAGTGGGTGTTTCACATCCCCTATCACGCACCAGCCTCTGGGAAGATAGAACGATACAATGGACTGTTAAAAACTACACTGAGAGCAATGGGTGGTGGGACTTTCAAACACTGGGATACTCATTTAGCAAAAGCTACCTGGCTAGTTAACACCAGGGGATCTAACAATCGGGCTGGCCCTGCCCAATCGAAACTTCCACGTACTGTAGAAGGGGATAAAGTCCCCGTAGTGCATATGAAGAATATGCTAGGGAAGACAGTCTGGGTTAGTCCTGCCTCAGGCAAAGGCCAACCCATCCGTGGGATTGCTTTTGCCCAAGGACCTGGGTGCACTTGGTGGGTGATGCGGCAGGATGGGGAAGTCCGATGTGTACCTCATGGGGATCTGATTTTGGGCGAGAATAGCCAATGAATCAGATTGTGTGCTGTTAATTGCTAAGTAACACTGTCACTGTATGTCCTCATTGCTATAATTGCTATCAGTTGTACTACAAGTAAGGCACAGGGATGATGGGATAAGAACTGATCTCAGCAGCTGGCGCCCAGCAGTTTCCTCAAGATCTACATCTTCAGCCCACGGACTGCGTGCATGAGCCACACCAGGTGCACCAGTCACAAGCTCCGAAAAATACAGCATGCAACAGACCAGCACCACCCAGCATCTCACCTGCCCTGAGAGACTGTTCTAACAGATGGAGCCCAAAGCCGTGGATTAAAAGAACTCAACGGACACTTTGGAGGGATGGCCCATAAACTAAGGGCATTATATGTGTGTATATATATATATATATAACAGGGGAAAGTGGTGGCAATTCATTGGAACCTGCTGGGCATGGCATAGATGGTATGGAATAAGGGGTGGATAATGTCCTGGTTCCGGTGGGGATAGGGTTAACTTTTCCTGGTATTCCATGCCATGTGAGCCACGCCCACCCTGAGCTGCCGGGGGAGGGGGCAGGAAGTTGCTGCTTAAAAGCGGGCTGGGGCGTCCCGGGTCCGGCCGGTCGGCGAGCGGCGGTTCCGTAATCGCGTTTGTATATTCCCCTATCCGTGTTGTTGTTGTTGTTTGCCTGTTCCCTTTGCTGTTCTGTTAAACTGCCTTTGTCCCAACCCAAGAGTCTTGCCTTTTCTTACGATCCTTCCTGTATTAGGAAGGCACGTGCGAGCGGCACGTGGTTCTTTGTTGCCATCTGAGGCTAAACCACGACAACGATACAGCCTGGCTCTAAATGTAGAAAAGAGAGTCTCTAGAGAAATTTCTAAGTTTCCCGAGGAAGCACTCGGTATAATCTAAGTCTTACCCAAAGGCGTCCCTATGGGGGGGAAGAGAGGCTCAGCCCGTCGACTGATCCCAGAAGTCAGTGATGGAATTCTTTGAGATGGTGTCTTCCCTGGGTATCCCCCCTCTCTTGGGCTATTTTTATACTATTTGTTATCTTCAAGGTGGAGTTTGAGTGACTTTAGTCATACATACTTTTATCATGATTGGTGTAAATTTCTCTCGCTTCACAATTAAAGGTATAGTTTACGAGAAATTCAGGGCGCAGACTCAAGGAGGAGTGGTCGCACCTTGGAGGCGGGTAGCCTTTGGGATGGAGGTGTGTTTTGGTATTATAATGACATTATAATGAGCAAAGTTTGCACAAAGGACAGCATTTCATCAAAATTTGACAAAATGTTGGCTCTGAGCATCTAGCGGGCAGCTAATTGGCAGCTTATCTGTGTCATGGTATCATCCCATTCCCGTATCCGCTATACATCATAAGGTAAAGCCACGGAATAATTGCATCCCGTCCCGTACCTCATGTAGCTTATCAGGGAACCACAGGTGTTGTATCCTTCATGCCAGCTGCGGCTATTTTCTACCTCAGAAGCCTCTTGATTTTATACTTTTCCTTAATGTGTGAACAATGCTGTACTTTTGTATTCTTGGCCAATTTAGTAATTATTCCACACCATTGAATATTAAATTTTAATTTCCCTGTAAGACCATGTTTCCCCTCATTCTAGTCATGATGTCTATGTACATTACCATCTTCTGAATTGTATTGGAGTGTGCAATTCCCTGTGGAACAAGAGTAGATTCTCTAATTCCTTTAAGAATAGGGAACAGCGTTCATATTTCTAAGGGTGTGTCTAATGTGATGGGTTCTGTATTTAATAGGGGTGTATAAGTAGCAAGTAATGATTTTTCCCAAGGTGAATATCATGCTTGGGAACCTTGCCACCCCTTTAATTCAAATCATATAGGAGTTAATTGGGTTTTGTTGGGAACTCGTTGCCACAATCCCCATTGGTATTCTTTTTCTGTAAGTCCAATATGTAGGCTAAAAGGGGGCTACTGCTATTATTGGGCCCATAGCCTGATATTCTGAAACATCACGTATTATAAATGAAACACTTCTTCATGAATAATGACTTAGTCGGTGAGGAATGCAGCAGCGAACATGGTAAGTTCTGCAGCTGGGAGCTAGATCGAGGTAGACAGGAGCTTCCCAGAGCCAGGGAAACCCAAGGAAGAGCAGAGAGCCCTGCCAGGAGCCAGCAGCTCTCTCTCAAGCAAGGCTGATGTTGTGAAGGGTGCGTTGCCAGAAGCAACTGCGGGAGATTTAAACGGCCCTAGGGAGCACTAGCACCCAGGAGTGACCAGGGCAGACAGTCAGGGCGTGGTGCGGCAATTCACGTGGAAGGGTGCACAGGAAGGGCGCTGCACCCTGCTTGTTGGTCCACAGCCCAGGGAAGTGCTCAAGGTCTCTGCCAAAATGGTGGCCACTTGCTTTAGAGCTAAAACCAGTGCTCCTACAGAGAAAGCCCCTTGGATGTGTGATGCATCCACCCATATGGAACTGATAAGGAGGGAGACTTCAGTACAGGCGGTAAGTTGCAGTGAGTGCCCAGACTCTTCTCTTTCTCCTGGTAGTAAGGTAAGTACTTGCACATGGTGTGCACAGGTCAATGATCTGTCAGGTGGCTGAGTTGCAAGAAACGATTAAAAGGCTGTGTAGTATCAGAGGAGCTGAGAAAGATAGGTGGTTTCATAACCATGTTCCTACAGTGGATACTACTGAGAATGAGGCACCTTGGACCCTGATGACCCACAAAAGCAGGACTACGCTTCAGCCCCCACCCTCTAGCATCACAACAAAAAACAGATATGAAGCTTTAACAGCTATAGACACCCAGGAGCAAGGTCTACCAGGAGGACCTGCACTAGCAGCACACAGTAGACATGGAAAAAAACAACAACGAGTGCTAGTAGTGGGTGACTCCCTGTTAAAGGGCACTGAGGTGCCCATCTGTCCTCCTGACAGGGAGTCACATGAGGTATGCTGCCTCCTGGGAGCTAAGGTTCGAGATGTTGCTGAGAGGGTGCCACAACTTGTCAAGAACATGGGCTACTACCCATTCTTACTTTCATGTGGGCATGAATGACACTGCAAGCTGGAACCTGGGCAGAGTTAAGGAAGACTATAAAGCCCTGGGGGTGCAAGTGAAAAAAATTGGTGCCCAAGTTATCTTTCCCTCCATTTTACCAGTTGGAGGAAAGGGAGCAGCCAGAAACAGATGGATAGTGCATCAACTCCTGGCTACGTGGCTGGTGCCATTGTGAGGGTTTTGGCTTTTATGACAATTGGACATTCTTTGATGAATACAGCCAGTTAGAGAGGGATGGGATCCACCTGTCTAGAAGGGGCAAGGGAATCTTTGGCAGCAGGCTCACCAACTTGGTGAAGCGGGATTTGAACTGAAGGACTCAGGGGGTGGGGTCCAGTGTGGCAATGCTCACACCAACTTAGGAATAAGCCAGGCTAACCAGAGCAGTGACAAATGTTCCTTAGCTGACTCTCAAGATGAGATCCAGAAGGCCAACCACCTCAAGGGTGTGAATGGCTGTGGTGGATCCTCTTGCTCCCTGTAACCGGTTCTTTTTTGGAGAGATTCCAACATACAAACCAGAGCCCGCACAAAGAAAAAAAGCCTTGCTACAGAGAAAAAAGTTAATTCAGCTTTATTACAAAGCCTTGCTAAGCGGTTCCCAAATGTCCCAAAAGTTACTTAAAAGAGTCTTACCAACCCGGAGATCATAGCAGCACCGCCAAGCAGCAGGATAACGAGGAGCCACATCGGTATGGCAGAGGGAGGTAGGCACAGCGCCTTCAGGGCGTCCCCTGTATCTTCAAAGTGCGCTCATCTCTCTCTCTCTCTCCGGCCCGAGACAGCCCCCTTATATTCTGCACCGTATTGAGTGGAAAAGTACAGGCTAGAGTTGCTGCATGCGTGGCCAGCCCATGCAGCGAGCCCCACCAGGCTCGTGCTCTGGCTTTGCTAACATTGGCTTTCTGATACGCGACCACATTGTTGCACTCCCTTCTTGTTGTTTTCTTCTTTGAAGGTCAGGTTCTCATGGATACGCACATAGCTTTTGCAACAACAATACTGAGGTACTTTTCCTCGGCATATATACTGTGTTTGGTTCAACTAGTAATTTTTCATCGTGTCTTACTCGGACCATCCTCTATTATCCCTTACACACTCCCCTCCAGGGAAACCCGCACGCCCGACTACCTCTCTGAAATGCTTGTACACCAACACATGCAGTATGTGGAATAAGCAGGAAGAACTAGGGATTTGTGTGCAGTTGAGGGGCCATGATCTCATTGCAATTACAATTGGAGACATGGTGGGACAGCTCACATGACTGGAATGCTGTCATGGATGGCTACATACTTTTTAGGAAAGACAGGCCAGCAGGGCGTGGTGGTGGAGTTGCTTTCTATGTGAGAGAGCAACTGGAATATAGGGACCTCTGCCTAGGGATGGATGAAGAACGTGTTGAGAGCTTATGGGCAAGAATTAAGGGGCAGGCTAATATGGGAGACGCTGTTGTGGGTGTTTACTACAGGCCACCAGATCAGGAAGAGGAAGTTGATGAGGCCTTCTACAGACAGCTGGAAATAGCCTCACAATCACAGGCCCTGGTTCTCATGGGGGACTTCAATTACCCTGACATTTGCTGGAAAGAGAACACAGCCAGGCATGCACAGTCCCGGAGGTTTCTGCAGAGCATTGACAATAACTTCTTGACACAGGCGGTGGAGGAACCAACGAGGAGAGGTGCACCGCTGGACCTTGTGCTGACAAACGAAGAAGGACTAGTTGGGGATGTGAAGGTTGGGGGTAGCCTTGGCTGCAGTGACCATGTGATGGAGGAGTTCAGGATCCTGCATGGAAGAAGCAGGGCAAAAAGTAGAATTACAACCCTGGACTTCAGGAGAGCTGACTTTGGCCTCTTCAAAGACCTACTTGGATGAATCCCATGGGGCTAAGGCTCTAGAAGGAAGGAGGTGCAAGAGAGCTGGTTAATATTCAAGCACCACTTCCTCCAAGCTCAAGATCAATGCATCCCTAGGAGCAAGAAATCAGGCAAAGGCAGTGAGAAACCTGCGTGGATGAGCAAGGAGCTTCTGGAAAAACTCAGATGGAAGAAGGAAGTTTACAGAATGTGGAAAAACGGACTGGCCACTTGGGAGAAATATAGGAACATTGTTAGAACATGCAGGGATGCAACGAGGAAGGCTAGGGCCCGCTTGGAATTAAACCTGGCAAGGGATGTCAAGGACAATAAGAAGGGCTTCTTCAAGTACATCATCAGTAAAAGGAAGACTAGGGAAAATGCGGGCCTGCTGCTGAATGAGGAAGGTGCCCTGGTGACAGAGGATGCAGAGAAGGTGGAGTTACTGAATGCCTTCTTTGCTTCAGCCTTTACTGCTAAGGCCGTCCCTCAGTAATCCCAGACCCTGGAGGTAGGAGAGAGAGCCTGGAGTAAGGAAGACTCTCCCTTGATCAAGGAGGATCAGGTTAGAGATCATTTAGGCAAACGTGACACCCACAAATCTATGGGCCCTGATGGGATGCACGTGCAAGTGCTGAGGGAGCTGGCAGATGTTATTGCTAAGCCACTCTCCATCATCTTTGAAAGGTCACGGAGAACAGGAGAGGTGCCTGAGGACTGGAGGAAAGCTAATATCACACCAGTCTTCAAATAGGACAAGAAGGAGGACCTGGGAAACTACAGGCCGGTCAGCCTCACCTCCATCCCTGTAAAGGTGATGGAACAGCTCATCCTGGATGTCATCTCTAAGCATGTAGAGGAAGAGAAGGTCATCGTGAGTGGTCGGCATGGATTCACCAAGGGAAAATCATGCTTGACCAATCTGATAGCCTTCTATGATGGCATGACTGGCTGGGTGGATGAGAGGAGAGCAGTGGACGTTGTCTACCTCAACTTCAGCAAGGCTTTTTGACACTGTCTCCCATAACATTCTCCTAGGTAAGCTTAGGAAGTGTGGGATAGATGAGTGGACAGTGAGGTGGATTGAGAACTGGCTGAATGGCAGAGCTCAGAGGGTTGTGACCAGTGGTGCAGAGTCCATTTTGGAGGCCTGTAACTAGTTGTGTTCCCCAGGGGTCAGTACTGGGTCCAGTCCTCTTCAATATATTCATCAACGACCTGGATGAGGGGACAGCGTGTACCCTCAGCAAGTTTGCTGATGACACAAAACTGGGAGGGGTGGCTGACACACCGGAAGGCTGTGCCACCATTCAGTGAGACCTGGACAGGCTAGAGAGCTGGGGGGTGAGGAACCTAATGAAGTTCAACAAGGGTGAGTGTAGGGTCCTGCCCCTAGGGAGGAATAACCCCATGCACCAGTACAGGTTAGGGGCTGACCTGCTGGAAAGCAACTCTGTGGAAGACACCTGGGAGTCCTGGTGGACCACAAGTTGACCATGAGCCAGCAATGTGCCCTTGTGGCCAAGAAGGCCAATGGTCTCCTGGGATGCATCAAGAAGAGTGTGGCCAGCAGGTCGAGGGAGGTCATCCTCCCCCTCTACTCTGCCTTGGTGAAGCCGCATCTGGAGTACTGTGTAAGGGATAATAGAGGATGGTCTGAGTGAGACATGACAGAAAATTACTAGTTGAACCAAACCCAGTATACGTGCCGAGAAAAAGGACCTCAGTACTGTTGCTGCAAAAACTATGTGCGTATCCATGAGAACCTGACCTTCACAGAAGAAGATAACAAGAAGGGAGTACAACAATGTGGTCGCGTATCAGACAGCCACTGTTAGCAAAGCTGGATCATGAGTCTGGTAAGGCTCGCTGCATGGGCTGGCCACGCATGCAGCAACTCTAGCCTGTACTTTTCCACTCAATCCGGTGCAGGATATAAGGGGGCTGTCTCAGGCTGGAGAGAGGGAGAGAGACATGAGCACACTTTGAAGATACAGGGGACGCCCTGAACGCGCTGTGCCTTGCCTCCCTCTGCCTTACCGATGTGGCTCCTCGTTATCCTGCTGCTTGGTGGTGCTGCTATGATCTCCGGGTTGGTAAGACTCTCTTTTAAGTAACTTTTGGGACATTTGGGAACCGCTTAGCAAGGCTTCGCAATAAAGCTGAATTAACTGGTTTTTTCTCTGTAGCAAGGTTTCACAATAAAGCAGAGTTAACCTTTTTTTTTCTTTGTGTGGGCTCCAGTTTGTACATTGGAATCTCTCCAAAAAAACCCGTTACAAGTACTGTGTCCAGTTCTGGGCCCCCCAGTTCAAGAAGGACGGGGAAATACTGGAGAGAGTCCAGCGGCGGGCTACAAAGATGATCAAGGGACTGGAGCACCTCTCTTATGAGGAAAGGCTGAGAGACCTGGGTCTGTTTAGCCTGGAGAAGAGAAGACTGAGAGGGGATCTCATCAATGTTTATAAATATCTAAAGGGAGGATGTCAAGAGGATGGGGTCAGGCTCTTTTCAGTGGTGCCCGGTGACAGGACAAGGGGCAACAGACACAAGCTGGAACACAGGAAGTTCCATCTCAACATGAGGAAAAACTTCTTTATTTTGAGGGTGACAGAGCACTGGAACAGGCTTCCCAGAGAGGCTGTGGAGTCTCCTTCTCTGGAGATATTCAAAACCTGCCTGGATGCATTCCTGTCCAGCATACTCTAGGTGAACCTGCTCTGGCAGGGGATTGGACTAAATGATCTCCAAGGTCCCTTCCAACCCCTACAATTCTGTGATTCTGTAATAACTTTCCATTCCCAGGTAGCATGCTTCTTTAACAGCTTATATAAGGGATGAACAATTATACTAAACCCTGGAATATGTGCTTGCCAGAATCCTAAAATTCCTAAGGGTTGTTGGAGCTCCTTCTTATTAGAAGGTAAATCTAATTTGGATATTTGCTGTAAAGTATCAGAGGGAAAATGCTATCTGCCACCTAGCCAAGTTATGCCTAAAACTCGAAGTATTTGACTAGGTCCTAGCTTTGGGGATAGTAATTCAAAATATGATTTGTAATAGAAGGGACAGAAGCATGTAATAATAAAAGAGAGAAAATACTTATTCACTATTACCAGTATACAAGGGCTTTCACTAATATTAATTAAAAAAATTTCAGCCACTTTGGAATGGGTAGTCAGAACTCCATGGGCTGGAAGGTCCTCTATTCATTTTCCGATAATGGATGGGGGGGGCAGACAGAACAATACTGCTCAGCACTCTCCCAGCATCCAGGCTGTCAGTGAAAACTCTCTCATAATTATCCCATAGTTTGTGTAACTTGCCTGTCGCAAACCCTAATCCTTGCAGGAGACACCATAAACATCTCCATTCTAAATCTCACTCCTGTTTGTCAGGGGCTTCTTCTGTGTCAGATAGATTAGTATTAACAGGGAATTTTTGAGTATTTTGTCCCTTATTATGATTTCCCTATGGCTGTCATCATCATGCCTTCCTTCTGATGGAATTGATCCATATTTATGGTAGTATGAGTAAAAGCCCTCATCTTTTAAGGAGCCAGAGACAACTTTTCCATTGGCAAGACTACCATTCTCACAGAGGGAAACCAATACAGATGTCAGTAATGACAGAAAGATGTAAACAATCCATATAACAGAATGTGTGACTGACTTGAAAACCAGCTTCATGTTAGCCTCTTAAGGCAACTACATTCCCTGTTGTGACTGTAAGGGACTGGCAGTACTTCATAAGGTGAAGCTCAGCTGCATTTTTTGAGAGCCAAATCTCTGTTTAACACTGTGAAGAAACGCACTTCTGTATTTATATTGTACTACTTGTACTGCTGGAAGTGACATTTTACCACATACATTTTTCTTTTGACACTTCTATTTCATGCTACACAATTTTATTTTCTCAGAGACCACTGGCAGTGTCCCCTCCCAGTTTCTTGGGCACCTCCAGTCTACTTACTGGCAGGGCAGCATGAGAAGCAGAAATAGCCCTGACATTGTGCAAGCACTGTTCAGCAATAGCTAAAACATTGGTGTGTTATCAACACTGTTTTGGTCACAAATCCAAAACACAGCACCATATGAGCTACTATGAAGAAAATTAACTCCATCCCAGCCAAAACCAGTACACAGAAGAAAATAACATATGCTTATTTAAACCTACAGAAATTAGGATGTAATTTATAGATTCGTACATATTTATGGTTTTTTTTGTGAATTACTGGTTAATATTTTTTTCATTTACGGTGTTTTAGATAGAGATTTAACAGATGGGTAGGATTTTATGTAAACTGTCATGGCTGGAGGCTATTTTGAAAACAAATCAAAACCTGAAACAAACGCATCTGGATTAAAAAAAATCAAACATTAAATAAAATAATCTCAATTGATACCTGTTCTGCTTTGTTTGCTGAAATAATGGGAATGAAGGGCCGTTGATCTCAAAGCCACATGCCCAGCTAACCTGATTTACTGTGACTATATGTCTGGAATCCAAGCTTCTCTCTCCTATGCCTTTTCCCTTCCTTTGCCCCATCCCCTCCTCTTCTGACATATAGCATATCAACTAATACAATCAGGGAGATATTCAGAACTCTCAATAGAATGAGTACAATTGTATTATTGACCTATAGACCATATGTGTGGTCTGAAAGCAAGACAGAGCCAAATGGCATTGCTTTTAGTTCATTCCTGCTAAACATTAAATTACAGAATGGTATGTTTAAGATGGTATTGAGATGTAGAATAGTCTCCAAAGCAATATTCTTCACTGAAATACACTTCACTGAAACATAAAAAAGGAAAACAAATTATCTTTCTAGCCCTTGATATCATTTTAAAACACATGGTATAATTAAGAGGCTCATACGCTATTTTAACACAAAGAACTTGAACAACTGACAACTAACTTCCAACTCTTCAGTTTGGTCTCCTTGTAAGTGGATGAAGTTGTACGTTCACCTGTCCCTAAAGCACCAGAACATTGGGGAGAACTTCAGTTTTCCAACTCCTTGTCATAAGAAACAATTGCGTCCTCTGTTTTGATTTTGCTCTCCATAGATATTTGAAGCTTGGGATGAACATTTACTCCAGAAGAATCTGTGACCATATAGAATCCAAATAAAACTATTTGGGCTGAAATTGTACTGTGTTCAGTGCTCAATGGGCAAAAGGCTGAAAAACTGTGGAGTCATGTTATGTTCTGTCAGCTGAACTGCTGCATGTTGATATTAAAAATAAATGGCATAACCAATGACAGCTTACCACTCTCAGAAATAAAATTGGGATGCAGAAGTTCCTTGCTCCCAAGAATAATAGTTGATATTGTATCTAGGAGAATTTTTACTTTAACAACTACAGAATTAGTAGTCAATAAGCACCCTTTGTAAACCATACTCATAACCTGACAGAAATGGTTCGTATTAGGATGAATTATTTATTCTTTCAACGAGTCTGACAGCTATTATATAGTGAATCAAATGATTTATTTCTTTAAGCATTTTACCAATAACCTCTTCCGAAACCTCATGTGACTGACTAAACTCCTAGAGGTTAAATGTGTCTCACTGAATAAACCCCTATAATGGAAGAAGGCACAGTGGAGATGGGCAAGGGTGATGTGCCCATGAAGCTCAGGGAATAATGTAAAGAAGCTGACTTTATCCCAACACAAAGGGGACAGGAGGGTGGCCTTTGTTTTAGGTAAACAGCTATCAACAGTTGAGTGGATCAACTGGTGGTGTAAATGTCTCCCTGAGTTAACCAGACCAGCATGGGGGGGAGTGAATGTCGCTCAGCCCAACATAGAGTATAAAAACAAAATAACTAGCAAAAGAATTTCGAAGAGAGCAACAGGTTTGAGCTGAGTTCAACCCATGTATTCCTTCCTGGCAATTGGGGATGCTCAGCATCATGATGGTGAGCATATTATAGAGATCAGTAATGGGGTTCACATTGGTATTGTGATTGAACTGCGTATTGCAATTGCTATATTTTCCTAAGTGTAACTTACATTTGATTGTGTTACGCAGTATATTTTGTATCACTCTGATAAATCAGAAATCCCATATAACATCAGCTAACTTTAACATAAGTAAATTAGATATTAAACATTACACCCTTCACACATGGAATATCTAAAAGAACCTAGTCAGAGAGTATTGGATTCTGACACTTCTATGCTCTGGTAGAAGAGAGAAGTATTTTAAACACTCTCATTTTGGTAGAATAGACCATTTCATAAAGAACACACCAAAATGGACATTCTGAACATTTTGTTTAAAAGAAGAAAAAAAAATCATGTACAATAAATATGGTAGTAGGAATATGCAAAGGCTTTTTACAGTTCAGATCCCAAAAGAGAGACTATTTGATGGACACTCCTTTTCCCATTTTCATCTTCAAAATGGATAAGCAATTTTTAACATGAAAAGGAATATTAGGTAAGTATTCAATGTTTTTAAAGCTACCTTAAAATGCAGTTCAGCAGCTGAAGTCCAGGAAGCACTCCAGAATCCTATAATGAGATAACATTGTACAAACCACCAGAAAATACTCTATGGAACACTTGCTTTAGATGAGATTTCAGAAACAATACACTGTCTGAAAACACAGGCTGATTTTCATGTTCTCACACCATAGCAACTGTCTCTGCCTCTTTTCTTATTACAGTAGTAATACAAAGTATCTTGGCTGCTGTCCTAGTTTGAGGTAAAACAGAACCAATTTTCTTTTCAGGAATTTTACTTTTTGGTTAAGCCTGTCTTTTTCAGACAGTATTCACTTATAGCAGATAAGGTCTGATGTTTATAGTGAATACCAAGGAATAGTATGCAGAGAGGATCTTGCTGAGGGATCAAAGGGTCAGCTCTCTTTCTGGAGGACTGTCTGTTCGTCTGCCTTTGATCCCTATCCATGCATCCCTGAATCCAGATCTGGAATCCAGTTCCCGTCCATCGCTGAGTTCAGTCTGGGACTTTTCCAGTACCTGCCAGTGATGTGATCGTCATCCTGGGAGCTTGATATGGTTTTGTATATATTGTATATATTTCATTATTTTATTTTTTTTTATTACTATCTTTTCTTTTTATTATTTTATTATTACTATTTCATTAAAGTAGTTCAGTTTCTTTTAAACTCATAGGTGTCTTTCTCTCTCTTTCTCCTCTCCCTGAAGGGAGATGCTGTCCCTTCTCTGAAGAGGTCAGAGACAATCTGTCATTTATTTCAGTGGCCAGTCCAGCCCAAACCACAACACCAGATAGGTTGTGGAATCTCCATCCTTGGTGTTATTCAAAAGCTGTCTGTGCATGGTCCTGGACAACCTGCTCTAGGTGGCCCTGCTTGAGCAGGGAGGTTGGACCACATGACTTCCAGAGGTCTCTTCCACCCTCAACCATTCTGTGATTCTGTGATTTTATTATTCTCTGAACACTCTTGGACAGTTTTGTCAATTTGAGCACTGCATTGTCAGAGAATTATAGAACCATGGAATGTTTTGGGTTGGAAGGGACCTTTTAAAGATTATCTAGTTCCAACCCCCTTACAGTTGGCAGGGACATCATTCACTATATTAAGTCACTGGTGCTCCCTAGAGGCCTGTTATATGCATCTTTGAACTGGCCACAAGGGACAGCTGTCATTGCCCAACTCTTGCCCACCCCTCTCACAAGACCTGTCGCCTGCTGGCCAGTCCCTCCACACACACAGCCCAAGGGTGTCAGGGGCCCAGAAACCCCCTCAGACACCCCCCAGGGACCTCACAATCCTCGTATGCTTCTCAGCATGCAGCAACAAACACTGCTGCTGCTGCTATTGCTAGCATTAGCTTCTTGCAGTTTGAACTGGCCACGGGGACAGCCAGCACCGCCCAACTCTTGCCTGGGAGAGAGTTGTTGGGAGTAATAATGATGCTCTATAAAATATACAATAAACATTACAAGTCTAGAATTTTCTGAACACTGATAAGACTTTCCTTGACTTCTGCTGGATTTCAGCTTTAAAAAAAGCATAAAACCAGCTGTGCTACAAAATAGCTGACAGTGACCAAAATTAAATGTATAGGGAAGAAAATAAGAACACAGCATGCATATTGAAATGCTTCTCCATAGTACCCTTCCTGACACCAATGATTTGTAGCTCAGTGCTGAACCAGAAATGGGATCTTTTCATTTAGTAACTCTTGATGGCTATTTTCCCCTCTATATCTTACAGGGTCTCCTGAAGCCCGTAAACTTTTAGCATCTGCAGTGTGGTGAGTCAATGAGGTCCATTGTTTCATTCCACATCAGAAACAAAATTCTGTCCCTTAGGGGTGTACATGCCATGTGAGACTTAGGTTGACTGAACCATGAGAGGGACGCTTTTATAGCATAGTCATTACGGGCTTCTCGAAATTTTTGCTAGCACTCTCATCCACCTCGTCTCCACAAAATAGCTATTTTAACATACCCCTATTTTTCTCATGAACCAAAAAATTGATGATGGTCCTTGTATTAAAAAAAAAAATTAAAGTGCTGAAAGTATCCTTGGTGGACACAGCTTTTTCTTTTGCGCACCTGTCGTGGTTTAGCCTCGGACGGCAACAAAGAACCACGCGCCGCTCGCTCGCGCCTTCCTAATACAGGAAGAATCGTAAGAAAAGGCAAGACTCTTGGGTTGAGACAAAGGCAGTTTAACAGAACAGCAAAGGGAACAGGCAAACAACAACAACAACACGGATAGAGGCATATACAAACACGATTACGGAACCGCCGCTCCCCGCCGCTCGCCGGCCGGACCCGGGATGCGCCCCAGCCCGCTCCCAGCCCGCTCCCAGCGGCGACTTCCTGCCCCCAGCAGCTCAGGGTGGGCGTGTCTCACATGGCATGGAATACCAGGAAAAATTAACCCTATCCCCGCTGGAACCAGGACATTATCCACCCCTTATTCCATACCATCTATGCCATGCCCAGCAGGTTCCAATGAATTGCCACCACTTTCCCCTGTCATATATATATATACACACATATATTCATGCACATATAATGCCCTTAGTTTATGGGCCATCCCTCCAAAGTGTCCGTTGAGTTCTTTTAATCCACGGCTTTGGGCTCCATCTGTTAGAACAGTCTCTCAGGGCAGGTGAGATGCTGGGTGGTGCTGGTCTGTTGCATGCTGTATTTTTCGGAGCTTGTGACTGGTGCACCTGGTGTGGCTCATGCACGCAGTCCGTGGGCTGAAGATGTAGATCTTGAGGAAACTGCTGGGCGCCAGCTGCTGAGATCAGTTCTTATCCCATCATCCCTGTGCCTTACTTGTAGTACAACTGATAGCAATTATAGCAATGAGGACATACAGTGACAGTGTTTCTTAGCAATTAACAGCACACAATCTGATTCATTGGCTATTCTCGCCCAAAATCAGATCCCCATGAGGTACACATCGGACTTCCCCATCCTGCCGCATCACCCACCAAGTGCACCCAGGTCCTTGGGCAAAAGCAATCCCACGGATGGGTTTGCCTTTGCCTGAGGCAGGACTAACCCAGACTGTCTTCCCTAGCATATTCTTCATGTGCACTACGGGGACTTTATCCCCTTCTACAGTACGTGGAAGTTTTGATTGGGCAGGGCCAGCCCGATTGTTAGATCCCCTGGTGTTAACTAGCCAGGTAGCTTTTGCTAAATGAGTATCCCAGTGTTTTAAAGTCCCACCACCCATTGCTCTCAGTGTAGTTTTTAACAGTCCATTGTATCGTTCTATCTTCCCAGAGGCTGGTGCGTGATAGGGGATGTGAAACACCCACTCGATACCATGCTCTTTGGCCCAGGTGTCTATGAGGCTGTTTCGGAAATGAGTCCCGTTGTCCGACTCAATTCTCTCTGGGGTACCATGTCGCCACAGGACTTGTTTTTCAAGGCCCAGAATAGTGTTCCGGGCAGTGGCATGGGGCACAGGGTATGTTTCCAGCCATCCAGTGGTTGCTTCCACCATTGTGAGCACATAGCGCTTGCCTTGACGGGTTTGTGGCAGTGTGATATAATCAATCTGCCAGGCCTCCCCATATTTGTATTTCAGCCATCGCCCTCCATACCAAAGAGGCTTCAAACGCTTGGCTTGTTTGATCGCAGCGCATGTCTCACATTCATGGATGACCTGTGCAATAGTGTCCATGGTCAAGTCCACCCCTCGGTCACGAGCCCATCTATATGTCGCATCTCTCCCTTGATGGCCTGAGGAGTCATGGGCCCACCGAGCTATGAATAGTTCACCCTTATGTTGCCAGTCCAGATACACCTGAGCCACTTCAATCCTAGCGGCCCGATCCACCTGCTGGTTGTTCTGATGTTCCTCCGTGGCCCGATTCTTCGGTACGTGGGCATCTACATGGCGTACTTTCACAACCAGATTCTCTATCCGGGCAGCAATATCTTGCCATAGGTCAGCAGCCCAGATGGGTTTGCCTCTGCGCTGCCAGTTGCCCTGCTTCCACTGCTGTAACCACCCCCACAGAGCATTTGCCACCATCCATGAGTCAGTGTAGAGATAAAGTACTGGCCATTTTTCTCGCTCAGCAATGTCCAAAGCCAGCTGAATAGCCTTCACCTCTGCAAACTGGCTCGATTCACCCTGTCCCTCACTGGCTTCTGCAACCCGTCGTGTAGGACTCCACACAGCAGCCTTCCACTTTCGATGCTTTCCCACAATACGGCAGGACCCATCAGTGAAGAGGGCATATTTCTTCTCATTTTCTGGCAGTTTATTATATGGTGGGGCCTCTTCTGCACGCGTCACCTCCTCCTCTGGTGACATTCCGAAATCCTTGCCTTCTGGCCAGTCCATGATCACTTCCAGAATTCCTGGGCGACTGGGGTTTCCCATTCGAGTTCGCTGCGTGATCAGTGCAATCCACTTACTCCATGTAGCATCGGTTGCACGATGTGTGGTGGGGACCCTTTCTTTGAACATCCAACCCAGCACCGGCAGTCGAGGTGCTAAGAGGAGCTGTGCTTCTGTACCAACTACTTCCGAAGCAGCTCGAACCCCTTCATATGCTGCCAATATCTCTTTTTCTGTTGGAGTGTAGCGGGCTTCGGATCCTCTGTATCCCTGACTCCAAAACCCCAGGGGTCGACCTCGAGTCTCCCCTGGTGCTTTCTGCCAGAGGCTCCAGGTAGGGCCGTTCTCCCCGGCTGCGGTGTAGAGCACATTTTTAACATCTTGTCCTGCCCGGACTGGCCCCAGGGCCACTGCATGGACTATTTCCTGTTTGATTTGTTCAAAAGCTTGTCGTTGCTCAGGACCCCATTTAAAATCATTCTTCTTCCGGGTTACTTGATACAGAGGGCTTACAATTAGACTGTAATCTGGGATATGCATCCTCCAAAATCCCACAATGCCCAAGAAAGCCTGTGTTTCCTTTTTACTAGTTGGTGGAGACGTAGCTGCTATTTTGTTGATCACATCCATTGGGATCTGACGGCGTCCATCTTGCCATTTTATTCCTAAAAACTGGATCTCCTGCGCAGGTCCCTTGACCTTACTTTGCTTTATAGCAAAACCAGTGTTCAGAAGGATTTGGACTATTTTACTCCCTTTCTCAAAAACTTCTTCTGCTGTGTTTCCCCATACAATGATGTCATCAATGTACTGCAGATGTTCTGGAGCTTCACCCTGTTCCAGTGCAGTCTGGATCAGTCCATGGCAAATGGTGGGGCTGTGTTTCCACCCCTGGGGCAGTCGATTCCAGGTGTATTGGACGCCCCTCCAAGTGAAAGCAAACTGTGGCCTGCACTCTGCTGCCAAAGGGATTGAGAAGAATGCATTCGCTATATCAATCGTGGCATACCACTTGGCTGCCTTGGACTCCAGTTCGTACTGGAGTTCTAGCATGTCCGGCACGGCAGCACTCAGCGGTGGCGTGACTTCATTCAGACCACGATAGTCTACAGTTAGCCTCCACTCTCCATTAGATTTTCGCACCGGCCATATGGGACTGTTAAAGGGTGAGCGAGTCTTGCTGATCACTCCTTGAACCTCTAGTTGACGAATCAGCTCATGGATGGGAATCAGAGAGTCTCGGTTAGTGCGATACTGCCGCCGATGCACCGTTGTGGTAGCAATCGGCACCTGTTGTTCTTTGACCCTCAACAACCCCACAACAGAAGAATCCTCCGAGAGACCAGGCAAGGCAGACAACTGTTTAACTTCCTCTGTCTCCAAAGCAGCTATGCCAAAGGCCCAGCGGTACCCTTTTGGGTCCTTAAAATACCCTCTCCTGAGGTAATCTATACCAAGGATGCATGGAGCCTCTGGGCCAGTCACAATGGGATGCTTTTGCCACTCATTCCCAGTTAGGCTCACTTCTGCCTCCAGTACAGTCAACTCTTGGGATCCCCCTGTCACCCCAGAAATACAAATGGGTTCTGCCCCTCTATAGCTTGATGGTATTAAAGTACACTGCGCACCCGTGTCCACTAGAGCCTTATACTCCTGTGGGTCTGATGTGCCAGGCCATCGAATCCACACCGCCCAAGAAACCCGGTTGTCCCTTTCCTCCACCTGGCCGGAGGCAGGGCCTCCCTAATACTGGTCATAGTATCCATTACTCACTTCTTGCATAAATGACTTGGAAGTTCCTTCAAGAGGATCAGAAGCAAGATCAGGCCTTCTGCTTTGTCTGGGGAACGGCCCACTGGAAACTGGGGCGGCACTTTTCCTGGAGGGATCCCCTTTTGTGGTTGTCCTTCCTTGCAACTCCTGTACCCATGTCCGCAGGATCCAAGTAGGTTGTCCATCCCACTTCCTCATGTCCTCTCCGTGGTCCCGCAGGTAGAACCACAGGGTGCCTCGTGGTGTGTGCCCTCTGTACTCTCTCTCTTGAGTGGGGAAATGCCTGCTTCTAATAGCTGAGACGCTGGCCCGTGCAGGTGGGGAGTAGGACATATTCTCTTCAAGTGGCTGGACCTTCCGCGACAGTTTCTCCACAGCTGAGACAAGGGGGGAAGAGAGACTTTCTTCATATCGCCGGAGCCAGACAGCCACCTCATCCACCATTGGTCCCTCTTCACCTTTCCATTCCATTACTGCCAGGGAGTTGGCATATGATGATGGTGCGCTCCGTACAAACTTCCGCCACATGGGCCTTGTGCATCGCACCTCATCAGGCTCTGTGGGTAAGTCTGCATTGTCCAAGTCATAATAAATCATCTCCCGCACGGCTAATTCTCTCAGGTACTGGATACCTCTTTCCATGGTAGTCCACTTGCTTGGCTGACATACAACATCCTCACTGAAGGGGTACCTCTCCCTCACGCCTAACAGGAGTCGTTTCCAGAGGCTGAGGGCTTGGGTCTTCTTCCCAATTGCCTTGTCAATGCCGCCTTCCCTAGACAGGGATCCCAGCTGCCTGGCCTCCCTACCCTCTAATTCCAGGCTACTGGCCCCATTATCCCAGCACCGGAGCAGCCAGGTGACAATGTGCTCGCCTGAAAGTCGGCTGAAATCTTTTCGCATATCCCGCAGCTCACTCAAGGATAGGGATCGAGTAATTATCTCTGGTTCTGCCTCTTCCTCCTGCTCTCGTGATGACCCTAATTCATCATCATCTCTTACTAAGCGAACTGATTTCTTTGTGTACTTCTTCTTCTGTATGGGGGCAACTGATACCGGCACGGGTTGGTTCCCTGGTTCAGTGGCAGTGGCTGCTATGGGGGTTGGAGTAACTGCAGTGGCTGCCACAGGGGTTGCAGTAGCCGCAGTGTCTGTCGCAAGGATTGCAGTAGCTACAGTGGCTGACGCAGGGGTTGCAGTAGCCGCAGTGTCCGTCACAGGGGTTGCAGTAGCCGCAGGGGCTGACGCAGGGGTTGCAGTAGCCGCAGTGGCTGCCGCAGGGGCTGCAGTAGCCACAGGGGCTGCTGGTCTGGTTTCCATCTCTTCCCCCTGAGGGTGCTGCATAATTCTGAGCAGTGCCTGGTAGATACTGGCCAGGGCCCAGCACAGCGCGGTGAGTTGTGCCTCTCTAGAATAGCCACAGCATTTTCCCTTCAAATATTCTACCACTTTATCAGGGTCCTGTAATTGTTCAGGGGTGAAGTCCCAGACCATTGGAGGTGAGTAGTTCTCTAGGTACCTGCCCATGCTCTCCCACATGCCATGCCACCCCTGACTATCCAGCCTCGGAGCAGATCTCCGGGTGGTAGTCTTAAATAGTCGCTTAACCCTAAACAAGACCTGGAACGTATTCAGGAGACATAGCACTAGGAACACGCTGGTTTGAGTATCCCAAGGATATTCAAGATTCTCAAAAGCTGTCATACCTGACCCGAAGGAGAAAAGGGAGGCAAAAGGGCTGGGGAAATTATTAATAAATTCTGAGAGACGGTGTCCAATGTACGGACAGGACAGCAACACCACATAAACACCCCAAAATAGCTGTCTGAACAGTGATGTTATCATATCATAAACAGATAACGCACAGGACAGCAGAATGATAATCCTCATCCCTCTTCCAGACATGGTAAACAGCATCGCAGGGAGTACATAAGCCATATAGGAATTTATGTAACACAGCCATGAGAACAAACCAAGCAACATGATGACCAGTGACTACTTACCTAATAAAATAAATGCATACAAAAAAAAAACCAAAACCGTTTTTTTTTCCACGTTCTAGTTGGATTCTGTCGTTATCTCAACCCTTCGAGCCCAACGTTGGGCGCCAAAAAGGACTGTCGTGGTTTAGCCTCGGACGGCAACAAAGAACCACGTGCCGCTCGCTCGCGCCTTCCTAATACAGGAAGAATCGTAAGAAAAGGCAAGACTCTTGGGTTGAGACAAAGGCAGTTTAACAGAACAGCAAAGGGAACAGGCAAACAACAACAACAACACGGATAGAGGCATATACAAACACGATTACGGAACCGCCGCTCCCCGCCGCTCGCCGACCGGACCCGGGACGCGCCCCAGCCCGCTCCAAGCAGCAACTTCCTGCCCCCGGCAGCTCAGGGTGGGCGTGGCTCACATGGCATAGAATACCAGGAAAAATTAACCCTATCCCTGCCGGAACCAGGACAGCACCTAACCATTTCAAGTATATTGGTTGCTTCAGACATCTTTTCAGATGCCAAATAATACAACAGTCTAGGCTCTTCTGCAGGCACTTCTTATATACAACACACTCATAACCTACAAAAGAACCCTAGTGCTTAAAATTAGTCATCATAAAGTTACCTTAGACAAAAAAGTTCTGCTGGTCTAGTAAAAGTGCTTTAGCCTAAGATAACGTGAAAAACATGGAGATGCTCTGGTTGGGTTTGATAACAGCAATGTACAGAATCAGACAGTCTAATTGTCTCCTCTCATTTTAAAATTATGAAAAAAATATTTCAGTGCTAATTATTTGCCAACAGTTTCTTCAATCCCAGAAGAGTTTTATTTTCCTGTGTTGCAGTGTATCTGCATAATACACAGACATCAGCTCAATCTAAATTGCAAAACTTAATACTTAACTAAAGTTTTAATGATTTAAATCTATGAAAATCAAGAAATCTGGATTTACTCTGATGCCACTGATGGAAGAATATGACATCCTTATGAAATCTCTATGTGTGTGGGCATGTTGACATTTACTCTCCAACATGCAAACCCCAGCTAACGCAGAACTCTAAACAACAGCATGTGGTTGATGAGAACTATGATTTGCAGCTGTATTGGGTTTGCGTGGCAAGGTTTTGGTAGCGGGGAGGCTACGGGGTGGCTTTTCTGAGAAGCTGCTAGAAGATTCCCCCATGTCCAATAAAGTGAATGCCAGCTGGCTCCAAGATGGGCTCGCTGCTGGCCAAAGCTGAGCCAATCAGTGACGGTAGTAGCACCTCTGTGATAACGTATTTAAGAAGGGGAAAAAACCCTGCTGTGCAACAGCAGCCAGGAGAGAGGAGTGAGAATATGTGAGAGAAACAACTCTGCAGACACCAAGGTCAGTGAAGAAGGAGGGGGGGGAGGTGCTCCAAGCACTGGAGTGGAGATTTCCCCTTGGGGGAGAGCATCTGTCATTCATCTCAGTGGCCAGTCGGACCCAAACCACGACACCCCTGCAGCCTGTGGTGAATCCCATGGTGAAGCAGGCCTCCTGCAGGCCATGGAGGTCCACAGTAGAGCAGATATCCACCTGCAGCCCATGGAGGACTCCATGCCAGAGCAGGTGGATGTGCCCTGAAGGAAGCTGTGACCCCATGGAGAGCCTGTGCTGGAGCATGCTCCTGCCAGGACCTGTGACCCCATGGAGAGAGGAGCCCATGCAGGAGCAGTTTTGCTCGCAGGACTTGTGACCTTGTGGGGGTCATTCCTGAAGGACTGCACCCTGTGGACAGGACACATGGAAAGGACCCACACTGGAGCAGTTCATGAAGAACTGCAGCCTGTGGGAAGGACTCGCATTCGGAAAGTTCATGGAGGACTGTCTCCTGGGGGTGGGACCTCACGCTGGAGCAGGGTGCGAGGAGGAAGGAGCAGCAGAGACAATGTGTGATGACCTGACCGCAACCCCCATTCCCCATCCCCCTGGGCTGCTCAGGGGGAGGAGGTTGAGAAAATTGTGAGTGAAGTTGAGCCTGGGAAGAAGGGAGGGGGGAAGGTGCTTTAAGATTTGGTTTTATTTCTCATTATCCTATTCTGATTTAGATTGGCAAGAAATTAAATTAATTTCCCTGAGTCAAGTCTGTTTTCATAGAATCATAGAATCATAGGGTTGGAAGGAACCTCTGGAGATCATCTAGTCCAACCCCCTGCCAGAGCAGGGTCACCTAGAGCAGGTTACACAGGAATGCGTCCAGGCGGGCTTTGAATGTCTCCAGAGATGGAGACTCCACCACCTCTCTGGGCAGCCTGTTCCAGTGCTCTGCCACCCTCAAAGGAAAGAGGTTTCTCCTCATGTTGAGATGGAACTTCCTACGTTGAAGTTTGTGCCCATTACCTCTTGTCCCGTCCCCAGGCACCACTGAAAAGATCCTGGCCCCATCCTCCTGACACCCACCCTTTAAGTATTTGTAAGTGTTGATAAGGTCCCCCCTCAGACGTCTTTTCTCCAGACTGAAGAGACCCAAATCCCTCAGCCTTTCTTCATAAGAGAGGTGTTCCAGTCCCTTAATCATCTTGGTAGCCCTTTGCTGCACCCTCTCCAGCAGTTCCCTGTCCCTCTTGAACCGGGGAGCCCAGAATTGGACACAGTACTCCAGGTGCAGCCTCACCAAGGCAGAGTAGAGGGGAAGGATGACCTCCCTTGACCTGCTGGCCCCAGTCTTCTTGATGCACCCCAGGATAACATTGGCCTTCTTGGCCACAAGAGCACATTGCTGGCTCATGGTCATCCTGTTGTCCACCAGGACTCCCAGGTCTCTTTCCACAGAGCTGCTCTCCAGCAGGTCAGCCCCCAACCTGTACTGGTGCATGGGGTTATTCCTCCCCAGGTGCAGCACCCTACACTTGCCCCTGTTGAATTTCATAAGGTTCCTCTCTGCCCAAATCTCCAGCCTGTCCAGGTCTCTCTGTATGGCGGCACAGCCTTCCGGTGTGTCAGCCACCCCTCCCAGCTTTGTGTCATCAGCAAACTTGCTGAGGGTGCACTCTATCCCCTCATCCAGGTCGTTGATGAATATATTGAAGAGGACTGGACCCAGTACTGACCCCTGGGGAACACCACTCGTCACTGACCTCCAACTAGACTCTGTGCCCCTAATCACGACCCTCCGAGCTCTGTCTTTCAACCAGTTATCTAGCCACCTTACTGTCCATTCATCTAGCCCACTCTTCCTAAGCTTCCCTATGAGGATGCTGTGGGAGACCGTGTCGACCGCCTTGCTGAAGTCAAGGCAGACAACATCTACCGCCCTCCCCTTATCTATCCATCCAGTCATGCCATCATAGAATGCTATCAGATTAGTCAGACATGATTTCCCCTTGGTGAATCCATGTTGAGTACTTCTGATAGCTTTCTTTTCCTCCACATGCTTTGAGATGACACCCAGAACGAGCTGTTCCATCATCTTTCCAGGGATGGAGGTGAGGCTGACTGGCCTGTAGTTCCCCGGCTCCTCCTTCTTGCCCTTTTTGAAGACTGGAGTGACATTGGCTTTCCTCCAGTCCTCAGGCACCTCGCCTGTTCTCCAGGACCTTTCAAAGATGATGGAGAGTGGCCCAGCAATGACTTCTGCCAGCTCCCTCAGCACTCTCGGGTGCATCCCATCGGTACCCATGAACTTGTGAATATCTAATTGACGTAATTGATCCTTCACTTGATCCTCCTCAACCCTTCTTCTTTTCCCTTTACTTTCCCTAAAGCCTGGGACTCTTGAGGACTGGGACGAGCAGTAAAGACTGAAGCAAAGGTGGCATTCAGTAACTCTGCCTTCTCCGCATCCTCCATCACCATGGCTCCTGTCTCATTCAACAGTGGGCCCACAACTTCTCTGGTCTTCCTTTTGGTTCCAATATACTTGTAGAAGCCCTTCCTGTTGAGCTTGACATCCCTTGCCAGGTTTAATTCCAAGGAGGCCTTGGCTTTCCTTGTTTCATCCCTGCACGCTCTGGCTGCATTCTTGTAATCCTCCCAAGGGGTCAGTCCCTTCTTCCACTTATTGTGGACTTCCTTCTTCCGCTTGAGCTTTTTCAGAAGCTCCCTGCTCAACCATGCAGGTCTCCTGCGTCCCTTGGCCGATTTCTTGCTCTTAGGGATGCACCAATCCTGAGCTTGGAGAAAGTGGTCTTTGAATACCAACCAGCTCTCTTGAGCCCCTTTGCCTTCCAGAGCCCTAGCCCACGGGATCTCTCCAAGCACTTTCTTGAAGAGGTCAAAGTTAGCCCTCCTGAAGTCCAAGGTTGTAATTTTACTTCTTGTTGTTTTGTGAATAGTACCCATGATCCTGAACTCTATCATTTCATGATCACTACAACCTAGGGTGCCCCCAACCTTAATGTCCTCCACCAGTCCCTCTGTGTTTGTCAGTACCAGGTCCAGGAGTGCTCCTCGCCTTGTTGGCTCCTGCACCACCTGTGTCAAAAAGTTATCATCAATACACTGGAGGGAGCCTCCTGGACTGTGCGTGCCTGGCTGTGTGGTCTTCCCAGCAGATATCGGGGTGATTGAAGTCCCCCATGAGAACCAAGGCCTGTGATTGTGAGGCTACCTTCAGCTGTCTGTAGAAGGCCTCATCAGCTTCCCCATCCTGATCAGGTGGCCTGTAATAAACACCCACAACAGTGTCCCTCATATTTGCCTGCCCCTTAATCCTTACCCACAAGCTCTCAACCCTCTCTTCATCCCGCCCCCCCAGGGAGAGCTCGATGCATTCCAGATGCTCTCTCACATAGAGTGCAATTCCACCACCATGCCTCGCTGGCCTCTCTTTCCTGAAAAGGACATAGTCATCCATGACAGCATTCCAGTCATGTGAGCTGTCCCACCATGTCTCAGTAGTTGCAATGAGATCGTGGCCCTGCAACCGCACACAGATCTCCAGCTCTTCCTGCTTATTCCCCATGCTGCGTGCATTGGTGTATAAGCATTTCAGAGAGGGAGTCGTGTGTGTAGTTTTGGCCCTTGAGATGTGGTATGCCTTCTTTTGCCTGTGACGATAATTGGTGAATGATCTCCCTGTCCTTATCTCGACCCACAAGCCTTTTGTCGTATTTTTCTCCCCCTGTCCATCTGAGGAGTGACAGAGTGGCTTGGTGGTCACCTGGCATCCAGCCAGGGTCAACCCACTCTTGCAAATATATTTATGTCTTTTAAGTTAGGCCTACATTATTTTTGAATCATATACATAGTGTAAAGCCTCTCCTGGAACCAGGCCATTATTGATCATACTTGCTGCATTTTCTGAAGAAATTTGTGTGTTGAGTTTCAGGTGGTTTTTGTACAATAAAAATTTCACACAGAAGCTGATCTAGAACTGGGTTAGCATAGCAGAAATGTATTTACAAGTAATAATGAATCATTTCACTAGAATTGTACTCAAATATGGATGAATGCATTCTGCTCACAAAAAATAAGATTTTTTCCAAATATTATTATTAGATAAAACTGAAAGTGCTCAAACTGTCATTGTGACATTTTCTTATTGTTTCTATAATGTTGTCCCTTCATTAAACATCTCTTAATATTAGTCTGAATCTGGAAGAGTAAACTCCCCAATTTTAAAACATAGGTTATCCAAAGAGGGAGAAGCAGCAAAACCATGACAGTTGTGTGACCAATTGTGAGCTTTTAATGAAATAGAAATGAGAAGTCATAGTGACAAGACTGTAAGTCAGCCATAAGCTGACACCAGGGTCTGGCACCAGGGCAAGGAGTTCTCTGGACTGCCACCATCAAGGGAGAGAGAGACTATGCAGCAAACTTTCTAATTTATATCAAATGTGACGTTCATGGTATGAAATAATCCTGTTGGCCAGCCTGGGTCAAATGCCCAGGCCTTGCTCCTCCTCATCCCTGCACCTGGCAAGGCTCGAAAACACTGAGACCTTGAATGTCACATAGCCTATCTGGCTATAAAGTAAATATTTTCACAAATTCAGACACTAGAGTCTTCTAAAAGTGGAGTTTTCCCCAGCATTAGAAGAGAAATTAGTCCTGTGTCACTCAACCCAAGACACATAGGTTGCAAAAATGGCCTTAATATTCTTTTTTACGTTGCCCCAACAATAGGTATAGTAACTTTACTTAGAGATCCTTTACAACTGGTGACTACCGAATGAGTGGCCCCACTGTCAGTTAAAGAATCTATGATCTCTTTCCCCAGCTTAACTGGAACCAGGGGATCAACTGGGGAGACCTTAATA
This sequence comes from Larus michahellis, assembly GCF_964199755.1. Taxonomy (NCBI): domain Eukaryota; kingdom Metazoa; phylum Chordata; class Aves; order Charadriiformes; family Laridae; genus Larus; species Larus michahellis. The sequence continues at coordinate 24,492,556 of NC_133929.1, read as the reverse complement.
TTTTCCCCTAGTCCCCTTGATTCATTGTCCGGATCGTCTAGCATAATAAGGTTAGCATTCCCTATATGATCTTGTTCCTCTGGCCCTTTTTGGTTCTGGCATTCATTCTTCCAGTGTCCTTCCTGTTTACAGAAGGTGCATTGATTTAAACTCAGAGGGCCTCTTGGTACTCCATGTCCTGTATCCGTATCTCCTATCCACAATTGCTGCAGCCAAAAGAGAGTCCTGCAGCCTCATCCTTTCTCATTCCTTCTTTTCTTTCTCCTTCATCCCATAAGCAATTTAAATCAACTAAGAAACAGACACTCTCCCTGCTTCATCCTCCTTCCACAACTCCCTATATCTTGCGACGACTGGCCCATAAGCAACATGCCAAACATTCCTTCTGGGTTTTCTTGATAAGAGCTGACTGTTTCTAATTTAACAAGACAGAAGTTGTAAAAGGGACACGCACAAAGACTGGCATACCGACAGCCTGTTTTAGCAGTGCCTGTATCACCAGCTGAGAATGCCCTCTAGTTCTACTTGAAATAGGGCTAAAATTCTCATTTCCCATTTTTCCTTTTTTAAAAAATGTTTTTCGGAATTAACTAGACTTTGCTCTTCTTTGGCCCTAGGATTACATGAGGGAGGGGAAGAAGGCACAAGCAACTGTACATCCTCTTGTTCATCACCTGCACAACATACAGATATATGTTTCTTCTGCTTTTTCTTTTTAAATTCTTTGTTACAACTTTTTCTTTCCTTTCCTATTAACACTTTCTACTAATACATACATTCCATCAGCATCATTCATCAACAATTTACACTTTTTATGAGTTTCATGATCACACGTTAAAATGAAAACCAAATCAACATATGCAATCTCATCCCATTTATCAAATCGACGACAAAACATCATCAATCGCAACATAGTATTAAATTGTAAAGATCCATTTTTCAGTCATTGCTCATCATCATTTAATTTACAATTCAGCCACCATTGATTACAATATCATTTTAGCTTATTTTTAGTCATGGGATCACCTCCAAATTTATTCCAATTTTTCAGGATGCATCCTAGAGAAGAGTAAAGGGGTGTCCCCTGGGAAGCAGTAGTGCACATTTCAGTACCAAAACAGAACAGAAAAGACCAGACCAGAACAGACTCTTGCTCTTGGTGCGGGCCTCTCCTGCCGTGGGGTTGAGAGCAATTACCCAGGATCTCATGCACTCAGCTCCAACCCTTCTGGCCCTTCTTTGTCAGCAAAGACGGGGAATTCTCTTCCCCTATCATGCATCTACATGTTGAGATCAAAAACAAGGGATGTCTCCCTTCGTGTTACCACTGCACATCTTTCCTCATGCATCTTATGCAGCCTGTGCATCTTTCCTGATGCGTCTTACCAGAAAAGACCAATTTGAGCTCCTGGTGCAGGCCTCTCCCACCATGGTGTTAAGAGATAACCAGACCAAATGCTACCTGCTTCCTGAGAGATTTCATCCCTACCCCCCTTTCCTCATATTCCCAAAAATATACCCCTTTTCAGTCATGCTGCACCATTGTGTTGCTTACTGCCTGACTGCAGGAGGGGAACTGATGGAATCCCCAATCAAAAGGTTGGTGCTTGCTGGAATCCAGTTGGGCCGTTTCTCCTCAGTCGTGTACGGGAAGACAATCCGGGTAAGGCTGTCAGCGCAGTCCCATCTGGGTCGCCAAAACTGTTGTACCAAAAGTGGGGTCGTTTACCTGGTGTGCAAGATGCCAATGTACACACAGATCAGAGGTATTTTATTATTGCATATTTGCATAGATATGGGTGCTAGGTGGTATTCCACAAAGCTAGCACACCGGTTCACAAAATCTTCGTTACATTTATACGATTCAAAACACAGATGTACACGCCTTTAGTTATGATTATTGCTTAGTACCTTATCTTCACAATTTCTATTGTTTAGTATTATTCCTTGCTTTCATTTAAAGTTACAGTGCCCTTTAATTGATGTGCGCATGCTCCAATACAGTGGCGTGGTTAGACTGCTTGGTCTCTAATTGAGTCAGCGGTCACAATCTCCTCCTGCCACCTTTACTTTTCCCTTAGTTATAACTGAATTTTGCTGACTTCATGCTTTTTTTTGCAATTATCTGTCTTTCAGCGCCTCCTGCAGAGGGATGGTCTCTTCACCCCTCCTGCAGAGGGATGGTCTCTTTTTATCAGTCTTTAGTTTTTTATCAGCCTTTCAGTTCCTCTTCAAGGATACAGTCATTAGTAAGGCATGCATTACTAAAGTAGCCAAGCTTACTTATTACAAAGTAGAATATCCCTTTTTCTGCTGTACATCAAAACCACAGGATATCTCATAACGTGTTCGTCTCTCTTGAGCTAATCTCATAAGAGGGCGTCTTCTCCTAACAGCTGCAATGTGAGTCCATGCAGGGGAAGAGTGGGATCTTTCCTCCATCCTGGACAGTTTATGAAATAATTTTTCATTTTTTGCAGTCATTTTCTCAGTTTTATCAGCCATCATTTTCTCGGTTTTCTCAGCCATTTTTTGCACGGCTGCAACAGTGAGGGGACAAGAGAAACTATCTTCATACTGTCGTACTCTGTTAGCCACTTCATTTACAGGTCATGTATCAGCATCAGATCCTCCCCAGACCACTGTTGACAATGTGTGAGTATACGTCGGTGGTGCACAAACTTCTGCAACATAGGCTGGTTGCATGGCATATCATCAGGGTCTACATTCACTCACCAGTAGTAGTTTCTTCACCAATGTAAGATTCATTCCGATAGGGGTAGGCAACAAATCTCGAAGTTCTTCATTGATATGTAGAGGTGGTGCTTTAGCAGGATGATCTGCCTGCAATCTCAGTCTACACCACAGACATTCTGTAAGAATAGTTTCACAAGTTTTCCTGTTTATCCATTTACTTCCCAGTTTAAGGTTTCCCGTTGACAGAGCCACTATGTGGCACCGGCCCATACAGCATGAGAGTCTACATACAGAATTTTTGCTCCATTCTGTGCCGCCAAAACAACTGCTCTTATTTCTCCTACTTGTGCACTACCTTCACCTTCCTCTACTACTTATTTGCCAGAGGTAATATCTAATGCAACAGCTTTATATTGCTTTTCGCAGAAGCATTTGTAAACCAAATGTTTTCTGTCAGAGTATTCTCAGTAAGGGGTGGTGCATCCAGAATGGGTAAAGGTTTAAAAGGTTGTTGTAACGCTAAAGGGTCTGTGTTTACGGGCATCTGCAATTTGGAAACCTTACTGTGTCCTTCAGTTAATTGCATATTTTCTGCTACTCCTGTTAGGTAGGCATACCATTTTCTGATAGTGGGTTTCTGTGCAACTCCTTCTGGGGGAGCAGTCCCCTTAAGGATTGCTTCTAGTAAAATAAAGGGTCCTCTAGCTTGCACAGGTTGTCCCTGATGTATTTCCTCAACTTGTTTAACTGCTAGGACTAAAGACAAAAGTCCCTTTTCCCATTCAGAATACCGTTGTTCTGTTTCTTTAAATGCAGTTGAGCTAAACAATAGAGGTCTTTTTGGTCGATTTGGGCCAGTTTGGAACAGATTACAATAAGTAGCATGTTCTCCGAAACCCCATTGGGCTATGATAGGGTCGCGGGGGTGTACCAGTCCCAGTGACTGGTATGTTTTTAATTCTTCGATTAGAGTGTTTACTGCCTCATTATGTTCTGACCTTCACTCCCAGGATTTGCCTTTCCGTAAAAGTGAGTTTAATGGATGGGAAATTATAGAAAATCCAGGCACATGCTTCCTCCAATATCCTAAAGTTCCCATTAATTGTTGTAATGCCTTCCTTGATTGGGGCATTTGCAGCTCTTCAATTTTTCTTAAGGTATCCGGAGGAATCACAGCAGTGCCTGCTATCCAGCAAGTACCTAAAAATTTTACTTCTTTACTTGGTCCCTGACATTTTCCACGTGGAACCTCAATTTCTGCTTTATTTAGTGCTTGCCACACTGCTGCTGCTGCTTCCCTCAGTGTCTCGGGAGAAGTTCCTCCAATCAGAATATCATCTATATATTGGTACAGTTTCACACCTTGGGGGAGTGAGACTGTCTGCAAAATTTCAGCAAGAGCGGCATGAGCAATTGTGGGTGAATGTTTATACCCCTGTGGGAGTCTGTTAAAGGTATATTGTATTCCCTCCCAAGTGAAAGCAAACTTCTCTTTATCCTCCTCCTTCAAGGGAACCATAAAGAACATATCTAGTGCCGCCATCCATGGGTGTGCAGCTGCTTGCAAAGTAGCTGTTAAGGTTGCAATGTTTGGTACAGCGGCCAATGGCGTTAGCGGCGCTGTATTAGCATTTAGATGGCGCTAATTAAACGCCACCTCCCATCAGGTTTCCTAACCGACCAGACCACTGAGTTATATGGGGAGTGGGTTCTGGAGACAATTTGTCTTTTCTCCAAATCAGCTATGACTTCAGAAATGCCCGTTCGTGCCTCAGCAGAGATTGGATACTGCGGTACATTTCTAATCTTTGACTCGGGGAGTGCAGGGGCTGAGCAGAGCACCCGCACTGTGGATTCCCGGTTTCTGCACGGGTTAAGGTCAGTGTTTGAGCCGAAGGACCACACGCTGCCATCCGGCAGACACCAGATTTAGCCGTTTAAAATATCAAAACCTAAAATATTTTCATGATGAACTTTAATTGCAAAGTGAGTAGATGAAATGCGCTTCTTGCCTGGGAGCCATAAACTAACTTTAGCAGTTTGACATACATCAGTTCCCCCGTTCACACCTGTAATTCTAACTCTTTGCCATCTGGAACACACGCCCAGCTTCTCAGCATCTTGTTGTGTTAATATTGAAATTTGTGTTCCCATATCTATTAAAAACTTTACTAGTTGTCTTCGAGGACCAATTGGAATTAAGATGTATGGGCCATCATCACTTATCCACTGATAAGCCTCCACTTTCCGGACAGGCAGGCCCAATTGCCTTCCGGACATCACTCGTTTTTTGACTTGGTGTCCTGCAGTTCCTCTTTAAGAGGGAAAAAGGGATTATCCCCCTTCAAAGAAGTTGAAAACGAAGTCTCTGTTTCCACCGTTATCTTGTTTCTGGAATGCTTCAATCAGACTCAAGATAATGCCAGTAGGTTGGCCTTGAATCGAAGCTCTGGGAATGCCTAGTGCTAATGCTTTTCTCCACAATTCATTCCTCTTTTCTTGAGACTCTGTTTGCACGTTTACCTTCAATTTAATTCCTGTTCCCTGTTTCATGGGTCTTACTTTGTGATCTCCTCCCCGTGATTTCTGGCTTTGTTTTTCAACTGCTGCACTGTTTTCCCAGCCCATTTCACGGCAGTAGTTAACAATGCTGTGCATTAATTCTGACCAGGTAGGGAGTTGCCTGGGAGGACGATTGCCCTGTGTATTAAATATGGTATCTCTTCTAATCTCATCCCGTTTTGCAGCTAGATGGGATTTCAGAACTGCTGTGACTCCTCTGACCAGTGGCTTTAATATTGCAAAATCTACTGTAGCAGATAGTGGGACATCGTGGTGTCCTCGTTCGTGCATGGCTTCTACGCAAGCGGCTTTTGTGACTGTGGATGCCGAAGAACCTGCGGACGCGGCACCCAGAACGAGCCCTGGAGTTCTCATCGCTCTCACTGGCGGCAAACCATGGGATAAGTAAACAAGCCCTAGCTGCACAGCACCTGGGCCACGATAAGCAGAAGAAGAAGAGAGAGTGCTGACGGCCGGCTGGGTTGCTAAAGATGAATAGTTTGTCTTGGTTTACACCATGTATGGTATGTAGTATGTGTGGTATGTGCTGTGTAATCACATGATAAGGATGTAGCAGTGGGAAATTGCTAGCTCTGTAGCAGAAGGTATTTAAGGAGGCTGTTGCCTAAAATAAAGCGATTTTGTTTGTGCACCGAAACGGAGTCCGTGCCTAATTGCCACAAATGGTGCCCCGTGTGAGGAGCGATTATCCAGGCTAATGAAGTCTGGTGGCAAGCCCCACAGAACTTCAGTGCTGCTGAAAGGAAGCAGGAGCCGGCTTTAATCATCTCGTCAAGAGAGGTGAGTTGTGGGGAACAATGGGGAGTAACATATCTTTGTAAGAAAAATCGGTGCTAGGGTTAATGGAAGGACTCTTGCAGAAACATCATGTAGATATGAGCCTCCAGACCTTAAAAAAGATACTGAAATGGGTCTCCGTTAATTGCGATGGTGTCGATGCAATCACTATTTTTAGTATAAAAACGTGGGATGCAGCAGGGGTTAAACTCTGGGACAGAGCCATGAAGGCAGACAAGGTTGCTGCTGAATTATTAACCCCTTGGCGGCAAATTCTAGAGATGATACGGAAACAGGAGGATATCAGACAAGCTGCGAGCAATAACGATGCTGCTCCGTTTGGGGCAACCGCCGCACCTCCTAATTTTAAAGCAGATGATTGCCCCCCGGTCTTGCCGAGATCAGAACATGCCGAAGGGAAAGGAAGCACTCAAGTTCACTCTACCCTATTCTGTAATAGCCCTGAGGATGATCCTGGGGACCCCTTTGATCCTGGTCCAATAAATCCAGAGACTGAACCTGATTTATATCCACCTTTAACCCCAATTAAAGCTATGCCTGCATCTGCTTCAGCTGCGGAGGAGATTTTACAGCAACAGTGATGAAAGTTGTTATCGCGCTCCTCCATTTTAACCCTCCTCCATTTGCGCCAGATACTGCATCTGTTCCTCCTTATCAACCGCTTATATGTGCGCAGCTGGAATTGGGGTATTGCGGTGTATTGTCAGAATGTCAGCGGAGAAGGATGGAGCCAGAGCCGCTTCGCTCCCATCACTGCCTGCCTCACCCCCTCCCCTCCCCAGCCGTCTCCCTGAGATAGAAGTGCTGTTTTTGTATGTCTGCTGTGTAAGTGTGTGTGGGCGCCAGCTTATACCTGCTGATCAGCATGCGTGCTACTGTTTGCTTTTTGTTGTGTGCAGTGTCGTTAGGTGACTCCACTTGAACAGGTGTTCTGCTCGGTGTGGTACTGTTCTCGTATGCAACTAAGGCTGACACTCCGTCAAGTGAAGAAGTTTGTATATACACAATGTTTAGACGTAAGGCGAGTGCACCCCAGGTAGATAGACCAGGATGGGCTGTAGAACCGATGGAAATCCTGGAATATTGGGGGAGTTTTCACCAGCCGACACACTTACGCTCTTGGGAATGGCTTGCCCATGCAGGGCATATCGCTGGTTGTTTGTTGTTTGCCTATAAGATCATGGTTGATTGGGAAAAGGAGTTGAGCCCAAATCTATAGGATGCTCTGTAGGAAAATGAGAAACTTAAGGGTGAGCTCTTGTTGCAAAGGCAGACTTCTATGTCAGTCATAAGTGATGGGGAAAAAAAAAAACACAAACAAACAAAAAAAAACGAAAAAAAAACAAACAGGAACAATTAGACAGGAAATGTGCCACGTTAGCACAAAAGTATGCCATACGCATTACGAGAAAGCAGCAGAAAAAGAGAAATAGGACACCTGATTCAAAGCAGTATCATAGAGATATGTTTTTGGTTTTTTCCTATATGTGTATATGTTATTGCATGCCTTGGTAAATTACTCTGTGTTATACCCTGCGAGACTAAAATGAACCCCAGCAGAAGCGGTCTCTTGAGCAAGGGGGTGGAATATGGGAAAGCAATGGAAGATCGGCGAGGAGGACTGTAAATACGCTCAAGGGACTCGCACCTGGGTGCTGGAAAACACATATATCACACCAATTGTTATTCATTCTCGGGTGCTTGCAAGAAAAACATTTGGATGACATAAGCCTGTAATGGACTCACAGACACCTTATCTAGCTGCTTGGGAATCTTGGCCCGTTGTGGAAGAAGATCAAAGCACAGTGAGAAAACTATACCAGCAAGAACAGGGAGTCTGCATGCGTTCTTGGTAACAAGGACTCTTTTGCTGCCAAGGACTCTTGGTAACAAGGACTCTCTTGCTGCCAAGGCTAAGTTTAACAATGCTACTAGTACAGCTATTTCTGAGGTATTGCTAGATGTAGATAGTATTTGATATGCGATGTTGCAAAACAGAGCTGCTACTGATTTTTTGCTTTCAGCTCACAGACATGGTTGTCAAGATTTTAAAGGACTGTATTGTATGAATCTAAGTGACCACTCCAAATCCATCCATGCCCAGTTGCAGGAACTGCACCGACCGAACCAGCAACTTGTGGAGACCACTGGGTGAAATCTCTTTGCTGGATGGACTTGGGGGTGGGGTTGGTTGAAGCAAATTATACTCATTGCCTGTGTGGAAGGAATTTGTCTGTTATGTTTAGTATGCTGTTTGACGTGTTTAATAAGCATTATACGATCAGTTGTAAATGGCGCTTTGCATCATATCCTTGTACGAGTTGTAGAATATCGTCGTGTCCAAACTACGGACCACGGGGTGGCATGTGTAAGGGATAATAGAGGATGGTTTGGGTGAGACACGACAGAAAATTACTAGTTGAACCAAACCCAGTATACGTGCTGAGAAAAAGGACCTCAGTACTGTTGCTGCAAAAACTATGTGTGTATCCATGAGAACCTGACCTTCACAGAAGAAGATAACAAGAAGGGATTACAACTATGTAGTCACGTATCAGACAGCCACTGTTAGCAAAGCTGGATCCATGAGTCTGGTGAGACTCGCTGCATGTGCTGGCCACGTGTGCAGCGACTCTAGCCTGTGCTTTTCCACTCAATCTGGTGCAGGATATAAGGGGGTTGTCTCGGGTCAGAGAGGGGGAGAGAGACATGAGCACACTTTGAAGGTACAGGGGATGCCCTGAAGCACTGTGTCTGCCCCCGCGCCCCTCCCCCCCCCATACGTTCTATGTTCATTAACCCCAACAGCTCCGAAGGCATTACAGCATGTTGCAAGATAAGATATAGTCTACTACTGCTGCAAGATGCATTGAACACCTTCCTACAAGAATTTCAACTTTATGCCCTGATAGGACAGTGGGATGATGCACTCACAAAGAGCCTGACTGCATTAGAGTGGGTATTTTTGCCACATACCTTTTCAAAACCAGTAACTACGATGATTGAAATGTTACCACGATTGTTTTTCCAGGGTCGTTTGTGCTGTCACCAGCTTTCTGGAATGGATCCAAGCCACATACATGTCTCCATCAAAAAGGATGACCTTGACCCTTGGTTATCACAAAGTCTTAACCTACAAATTGCCTTAGTAGATTATATTGGGCAAATAAATCATTCTTTCCCCTGCCTTTAGAGCCACAGGAGATTGATATTTTAGGCTCAATTCAGATGAGTGCTTGTAAGTATTTTAACTTTACCAAACACCCTCGAAACACAACACATCTCCAAAAGGTCACCCCTCTTGATTATACATATCGGAATCAATCAAAATGGTGCAATTGGACATCCGCTCACGTTGCCCCTGCGGATCCGGTGCCCCGGAAACTGCCCCAGGGCGTGTTTTTTATTTGTGGAGATTGTGCATGGTCAGGGATTCCCTCTCGGATTATGGGAGGGCCTTGTACTATAGAAAAATTAACCATGCTGACACCTAATATCACAATGATATTAAATCACACTCATGTGAATGACTACCATAGAAATAAAAGATCAGTAACTCATGCTTTCGAGTCAAAATGTGACGACCAGGTACACTTCTGGCAACCGCCCGTGGTTGCCATTTCTTCTTTCTTTGCTCCTGGTGTGGCTTCTGCGAAAGCGCTAACGCTCTTAAAAAAGCTAGGTTGTTGGCTTGCGAAACAAAGTAATGCTACTTCATTAGCTCTTTCTGGCCTTTTATTAGATGTAGATTCAGTACGCCATGCAACTTTGCAAAATAGGGCAGCCATCGATTTCCTGTTATTAGCGCATGGCCATGGATGTGAAGATTTTGATGGCATGTGCTGTATGAATTTATCAGACCACTCTGAATGAATCCATAAAAGTATACAACAGTTAGAGCAAAATGTGCAGAAATTACGAATGGGGGGAAGTTGGGAATGGCTGGATAACCTTTTTAACAGTTGGGGCTTAACTGGATGGTTGCAATCACCTCTAAAATTCTTGCTTTTTTGTATAAGCATATTCTTGTGCATTACGCTTTGTATTCCCTGTATGCTACAGTGTGCGCAGCGTCTTATAGACAAAACCTTACCCACTGTTTTGGTAGTAAATAAAGAAGGGGGAATTGTGGATGACGAAGAACCTGCGGACGTGGCACCCAGAACGAGCCCTGGAGTTCTCATCGCTCTCACTGGCGGCAAACCATGGGATAAGTAAACAAGCCCTAGCTGCACAGCACCTGGGCCACGATAAGCAGAAGAAGAAGAGAGAGTGCTGACGGCCGGCTGGGTTGCTAAAGATGAATAGTTTGTCTTGGTTTACACCATGTATGGTATGTGGTATGTGTGGTATGTGCTGTGTAATCACATGATAAGGATGTAGCAGTGGGAAATTGCTAGCTCTGTAGCAGAAGGTATTTAAGGAGGCTGTTGCCTAAAATAAAGCGATTTTGTTTGTGCACCGAAACGGAGTCCGTGCCTAATTGCCACATCTGACGGCTGTGGATAGCTCGCTTAGAGATTTAATGGGGATTATGGAGGGCTCATCCCGCTCCATGGTGTCAATTCCTCCCACCCAATAAGGTACTCAGCTGGTGATAGAATGGGGTGTATCTGTTGGTTTGGGTTCTAAATTTAAGAAAACTCCCGGACCCCAGTAGCCGCTGGCTTCATCCTGATTTAACATTATTCGGTCGCCACCACTTAAGCATACTCGCCACAAGTATTTAGTTTCAGTTTCACCGGGGTTTCTGCTATATCTCTCTTGCAAATTTGTCAATTGCAACAGACCCCAGGGGCTGGTTCGTGTAGTATGCCATGGATTACCACCCCGAAGTTCCGCCGTTCTTTCTGTTTTAAGAATAGGTCTGGCTTCATATTCAAGAGGATTTGTGGGGAACAAAGGAATGTCGTCTTCTGACTCGCTATCATTGGGATCACCCCAAACATTTCCGTCCCAATCTTCAGGGAATACTATCAGTTTCTTAATCTGTACAATGTCAAGGGGGTGGGGAGCCTGTTGTAAGAAAGGTAGGTATTGCTTTTGCAGAGGAGAAAAGCCGTTTCCATCAGAGGTGACATGATAAGGGAATGACTAAGACAAAGAGGCTCCAGCAAAGGCTTGTAGAACATCTCTTATCACACAGACAAAAGGACAAACTGATTCCTACTGGATTAGTGTCTAGAAGGGTAGTCAAACATTTAATCAGGGCTAATGACATTGAGCAATTTTACCAAAAAGGAAGGAAATAAACTAGCCAGATAATCCCTTTAGGTGTAGCATAAAGAGAAGTGGAGGCAGACATCTGGGAAGGATTTTAGGCGCCTCGGACAGACTGTGAACCCTGGAGTACCTAACCAATGGGAAACAGGGGAGGGAAAAATTCAGCTGGGGATTAGGAAATAAAAAGGTGTGTTTCAAGAACTGAGAGTGTGCCTACTTGCTAGGTCACCCGCTCTTGCAAGAACGTGAATAAAAATGTGCTTCACAGAGGATTCTGCCTGAGCCTATTTCATTTGGACCGGAACTTGTTTCTCACAATTTGGGGGCTCGTCCGGGAGAAGAAGTCATCTTCTTGGGAGTCCCTGTCGCCGAAGGATGGGAAGACGCGTCCCGTTGATTTCAACGGTCTCGTGGATCGTCGGCAGGGATTCCGGGAGGAATCGACTAAGATCTCGAGACCCAGTTGGATGGCAGACTCTGTGAACCACAGGGGGAAAAGGGATAGGTGCAGTAGGCACAGAGAGTACGACCAGGCAACTCCGTGCACGGACCAAGGTAAGAAAAATCGGACTGTTAAAGTATTGCCTTGGTGGTCGGGACATTCTAAGAGACTTGTGTGTGAGTGACTGAGACGTACTGTGGTACGAAGCGAGCGTGGAGTCCGGATCTGCAGTTCTGTAGTCCCGCGAGGGGCGCAGCCGGAGAAGGACGAAGCGAAAGGGAGGGGTGTAAGAAAAGTCTCTGTTCGGAATGGGAAATAAGGATTCTAGGCCTAGGGATGAAAAAGGGGATAATAAGAAGACCCCGGGAACATTCCCCCAGACAGTCCTTTAGGGGAGAATGTTGAGGTTTCAGAATGATTCTTCTTGTACAAGGGATGAGTTTCAAGATTAAGATACAAGTTTCTCACACTGTATAAGCATCATTTCGACCTTTTCTCCCAATTTCTGCCTTTTCTCCCTGCAATTGTTTTTGCAGCTGTTTAATTTTTAAAGATAGCAGTAACTCAGTTGCCTTCCTGCTCTCTATTTCCTTCTCTAGGTCCTGCTCTCTCCTATTTCCATTCTCCCTGTCTTGGTACACAGCTTCTAAACAGGTACCTAACATCTTGCAGATAACTCCCTTATCTTTTCCATCCTTTGGGGCTGGGGTTCACTCCATGCCTCTGTAATTAATCAGTGATAACGCCCGCCATCCTGCCAACTATGCCATGATGTTGCACACATAGTGATTAACTTCACTCCTAAGAGAGCAGCAGTGAAATATTTATTAATATAAAACAGTGATTTAACAAAGTTAGTAGTGAATGCAACAGTGTTTTATGAGATTCAATCGCAAGGTACGCTTGATTATTTACTGCATAGAGGACAGGGTCAGACAGAGCTGTCAGGGAGACCCTCCTGTTGAGTCACGAGGCTCAGAAAGGACCCCCGTGCTTTCTAAACTCCTTCTCAGAGAGGAGTCTAGGTGCAGCTGGATCCAATCCTAGTCCCAGACTTGGCCAATGCTTTATGTCTAAAGGATTATATATGTGCAATCAATCCTTATATCACTTAGCTAAGATTTCAAAGTTTAGCATGCTATTAGTCACTTACCGAGAATCTGTTGTGGCAAGGAATCTCTCAACCTCAAGGAGTAGAACCTTAAGCAAGCGTCCCCACTCAAGGGGAGATCCTGTCATGCAGCCCCCTGCCATGCAGGAGAGCTCAAAGGGCTCTTGGGCTGTCCACTATTTATAGAGTAAGAGAATTGACCTATAGTCATATTCACATGGGAACAAGATATCTAGGCCCCCACTCCAGACAGTGTATTTGACTGTGTTGCCAGCCATCCCCCAAAGTCCAGGTGCAACTCATCACAACTCCCACTGACAGTTATGGCTTGAGCAGGAGCTGGGGGGGAGGGGAAAAAGGGGAGAGCACACTGCCACACTGAAAAAAAGTTGGTTCTGTTTTACCTCAAACCAGGACAACAAGGAGTCTGCAAAGATGCAGCATGGGCCAAATATTTATATACACTTGCACCAGCACCAGTCATAGGAGTGTTTGAATCAGGTGCCTTAACACAGTGTTTGGTTCATCCCCCAGCCCCAGTTCTGCTGACCAAAGTGCCCTTTAGCTGGTTCTGTTGTTAGGCCTTCTTGCCCTCTGTGCCAGGTTGTTCCTCTGTCAGAGGAAGTGTGTCCTCAGAATCACTACTGCTGAGCAGTTAAAATTTGCACATCCCCTTCAGATAACATTGATTGTTCATTACTATGAACCGTAGATTGTTGTAAGGAACAACTCCTTATCCCATAGCTTTTGAAGTTATTCATGATCAAATAGTATCTTTATGGCCTTGTCAGTATGCTGCAACAAGTAAACCAAACAAAAAACTCTAACACAAAATAAAACAAAACCCACAGTTTCTGAATAAAGTGAAACAGTTGATAAAAGGTCTGTGTTTAATTTGGGAAACCACCACTATTACACTGCCATAAGTGGCACAGGTTGGATGTGGAGTTATGGTCAGTACAAAACAGTTCCTTTCTGCTACTCCTTTCTCCTCACACTGTTCCTCTGCTTCAGCACAGGTTTTCTATAGGCTGCTGATCCTGTCAGGATAACCTGCTTCAGCATGGGCTCTCCACAGTGGCACAGTTCCTTCAGGAAATATCCCCCTGCTCCAGCATGGGGTCCTCCACAAGCTGCAGTATGGATTTCTGCTCCATCATGGTCCTCCCCGCTATGGGGAACTACCCGCTCCATGATGATTTCTCCTCACACTTTGTTTTTCCTCACTGCCTACACAGCGTTTTGCCCTTCCTTAAATATGTTTTCACAGAGGTGCCACCCACTTCACTGATTGGATCAGCTTTAGCCTGCTGTAGGTCTGTTGCTGAACCAGATAAAACCAGCTCTGTCCAGCACAGAACAGCCCCTTGCCTCTTCTCACAGAAACCGCCCTTGCAGCCTCACCCCCCAAACCTTGCCATGTAAACCAAATACATAAACAAAACAGAATTTTGAATAATCGTTCCATTTACCATGTAAATAAGAGTTCAAATAAGTGCAAAATTTTATAACTGAACCTTTTGGAATTGTACTTCATTATTGATACACAATTTGGTTCTCTGCTGGGACAAATGGGTTTAACTTCGCTAGTGTCCTTGGAATCACATTAGATTACACCACCTGGGGAACTGGATCAATATCTTAGGTCCCAGAGTATATGAGGGTCTTAAAATGATGAATTTTCATATGAACTTACCTAATGCAACAATTCAGTTCATCAATCTGCCTTATTGCATAAGATGAAACAGAATTCCTGAAATCTTTATTGATGAAAAGCAAAATGTTAAGCATTTGACAAAACCTCTAAGAACCTCTAAAACCTCTAAGAAAAACCTCTAAGGGAGCTGGCAAATGTTATTGCTAAGCCACTCTCCATCATCTTTGAAAGGTCATGGAGAACAGGAGAGGTGCCTGAGGACTGGAGGAAAGCTAATGTCAAGCCAGTTTTCAAAAAAGGCAAGGAGGACCTGGGAAACTACAGGCCAGTCAGCCTCACCTCCATCCCTGTAAAGGTGATGGAATAGCTTGTCCTGGATGTCATCTCTAAGCATCTAGAAGAAAAGAAGGTCATTGTGAGTAGTCAGCATGGATTCACCAAGGGAAAATCATGCTTGACCAATCTGATAGCCTTCTATGATGGCATGACTGGCTGGGTGGATGAGAGGAGAGCAGTGGACGTTGTCTACCTCAACTTCAGCAAGGCTTTTTGACACTGTCTCCCATAACATTCTCCTAGGTAAGCTTAGGAAGTGTGGGATAGATGAGTGGACAGTGAGGTGGATTGAGAAATGGCTGAATGGCAGAGCTCAGAGGGTTGTGATCAGTGGCACAGAGTCCATTTTGGAGGCCTGTAACTAGTTGTGTTCCCCAGGGGTCAGTACTGGGTCCAGTCCTCTTCAATATATTCATCAACGACCTGGATGAGGGGACAGCGTGTACCCTCAGCAAGTTTGCTGATGACACAAAACTGGGAGGGGTGGCTGACACACCGGAAGGCTGTGCCACCATTCAGTGAGACCTGGACAGGCTAGAGAGCTGGGGGGTGAGGAACCTAATGAAGTTCAACAGGGGCAAGTGTAGGGTCCTGCCCCTAGGGAGGAATAACTCCATGCACCAGTACAGGTTGGGGGCTGACCTGCTGGAAAGCAGCTCTGTGGAGAAGGACCTGGTAGTCTGTTGCAGATGGAAATATTTGACATGGTTATGACTTAGCAGCGATTCAAAATTATGTAGCATTCTGGTTCATTCTATTTAGTGGCTGGAGAACTGCCCGGCAGAAAAGGACCTGGGGGTGTTTGTCGACTGCCAGCTGAATATGAGCCAGCAGTGTGCCCAGGTGGCCAAGAAGGCCAACAGCATCCTGGCCTGTATCAGGAACCGCGTGGTGAGTAGGACTAGGGAAGTGATCGTCCCCCTGTACTCGGCACTGGTGAGGCCCCACCTCAAATACTGTGTCCAGTTTTGGGCCCCTCACTACAGGAAAGACATTGAGATTCTGGAGTGAGTTCAGAGAAAGGCAACAAGGCTGGTGAGGGGTCTGGAGAACAAGTCTTATGAGGAGTGGCTGAGAGAGCTGGGATTGTTTAGTCTGGAGAAAAGGAGGTGCTCTCTACAACTACCTGAAAAGAGGTTGTAGAGAGGTGGGGGTCAGTCTCTTCTCCCAAGTAACAGGTGATAGGACAAGAGGAAATGGCCTCAAGTTGCATCGAGGGAGGTTTAGATTGGATATTAGGAAAAATTTCTACACCAAAAGGGTTATCAAGCATTGGAACAGGCTGCCCAGGGAAGTGGTGGAATCATCATTCCTGGAGGTATTTAAAAGATGGGTAGACGTAGTGCTTAGGGACATGGTTTAGTGATGGTTTTTGTCAGCGTTAGGTTGATGGTTGGACTCGATGATCTGAAAGGTCCCTTCAAACCGAGACAATTCTATGATTCTATGATTAGTATGTGGCCCAGGTGTGGAAGAAATTGCGCCAACTACCAAGTGTCCTAAAGGGGAGGAGTTGCACCACCACAATCCGCCCAGTGACTAAAGTCAATTTATCTCGTCCATAGAGTGTCAGTGTAGTTGCCTCATGCCTCTGTGCCTATAAACAGGGAATGTCACTGTTGCGTGAAAAGGGGCAAAGCGGTTTTGGCAGAAGATAAACCCCCTTGCGTTCTAACACTCCTCACCGAGGTGGGAGGCTAGGTGCGGCTAGGTTTAAATTCTGAGTGATGCCCAATTCAGCACTATCAGTCCAATCGCGTTTAATATGTATTAAACTATTACGATTTGGATACACTAATAGTGGACTGCACCTTCAGTCTAGTCGTGCTCATGAACTAGCACGGCCACTCTCGAGTCTTTGGTCGCGTTCAGTGAGAAACCAAAACGACTAGCTACTTAAAAAAGTGCAGTTTATTTAAACAACAGATATATAGGTTCTTAGGATTGACGGTGATAAATACACTGTCTGCAAAGCACGTGCAAATGATAGTATTGTTACATATACAAAACGCGCGACAAAGTTATAAACGATACAGCCTGGCTTTAAATGTAGAAAAGAGAGTCTCTAGAGAAATTTCTAAGTTTCCCGAGGAAGCACTCGGTATAATCTAAGTCTTACCCAAAGGCGTCCCTATGGGGGGGAAGAGAGGCTCAGCCCGTCGACTGATCCCAGAAGTCAGTGATGGAATTCTTTGCGATGGTGTCTTCCCTGGGTATCCCCCCTCTCTTGGGCTATTTTTATACTATTTGTTATCTTCAAGGTGGAGTTTGAGTGACTTTAGTCATACATACTTTTATCATGATTGGTGTAAAATTCTCTCGCTTCACAATTAAAGGTATAGTTTACGAGAAATTCAGGGCGCAGACTCAAGAAGGAGTGGTCGCACCTTGGAGGCGGGTAGCCTTTGGGATGGAGGTGTGTTTTGGTATTATAATGAGCAAAGTTTGCACAAAGGACAGCATTTCATCAAAATTTGACAAAATGTTGGCTCTGAGTATCAAGCGGGCAGCTCATTGGCAGCTTATCTGTGTCATGGTATCATCCCATTCCTGTATCCGCTATACATCATAAGGTAAAGCCGCGGAATAATTGCATCCCGTCCCGTACCTCATGTAGCTTATCAGGGAACCACAGATGTTGTGTCCTTCATGCCAGCTGCGGCTATTTTCTACCTCAGAAGCCTCTTGATTTTATACTTTTCCTTAATGTGTGAACAATGCTGTACTTTTATATTTTTTAGCCAATTTAATATTTATTCCACAGTCACAAAACAATTATAATTTGAGGGAAATTTTGTGTTTAGCTGTTCCCTCAGATTTTCATTAAATGTGGTTAAGTGACATTATATACGTGAGGAAATTTTTGCAAAAATGTAACTTGTTTAGCCATCGTTCAAACTCTAATATATAGAACAATGTTTAACAACAAGCATAATAAAACACCAATCAGTAAGATCACAATAGGGTGCAACACCAGGTTTAGTACTCCAGTTGCCGTTGGAGACCATCCAAACAGGATTTCCCACCATCGGTGTTCTCCATCTCCTTTGACTCTTTTTAATACTCAGTGTATTTCTTCAACATCTTGGTGGACTGTTTAGAGTCTTTTGTCCAGTTTCTCTTGCTTGTTGTAGGAGATTGATTAAATCAGGGTGGTGAAGGAGTTGTTTGATTATAGTTAGATTCATTTCGATAGGTGTGGGTTGTAGCTCGTGATATAACATGTAATCAAAAGACGAATCATCGTGAGCAGTTATTGGTACAGAGAAATTAAAATCACAACCAATAATCATAGAAAAGTTGCATACACATAAGTTAAGCCGATTGGTTACATTATAAGCAAGATCATCTATCAGTAAAGATTCACACAATGTTTGCATGCAGACACAACCTTTTCCAACATATATGACTAGAGTTTCAGGAATCTCATTTGGGTGGATTTCAGTGGCAGATGTTTTGTTATGTGTCTAAATAGATGTCTTGAGCTTCAAGAGTATTACTTTCACAAATTAAACCTTATTGTTCTCGCACAATGCATGCATTTACATCAATTGTTTGCCACTTTTCCTCATTTTGATGGGCCCGCACTATGCTCTAAGGAATAGAGTATGGTTCCATTGTGATTCAGTCCTAACGCAATAATTGGGTATATAGTGTACACCAAAGCATTGCATATTGTGAGGACGAAGATGACAATCTTATAACTTTCTGTGTGATATGTGAAGTTGATTAATTGCCACCATGATTGAAACTCCTTTTCAAATTCTGAGGCATTGTCCCAAATCAATTTACAAATTTCAGTGGGTAGAGTTCCTCCTTCTCTAATAATGGCTGCTACTATAGACTGTATCCACAATTGTGCTTGGATACAACTCAAGGCAAGAGAAGTATTACCTTGGGTTCCTCCAAGGGCTTTTACAATTAATTGATGATCATTTTCTTCAATTCATTCCCAATGAGGTAGAGTGTCTGATAGGAGCCATTGACTTGCTTCCAAGGCTGATAAAGATGACTTTAGTAGGCATTCCAATTTGGTTAGGTCGTAGGTAGTAGCAGTTAGTTTGTTCATTAGGACTTCAGTGTCTATGCTATTTAGTACTCCTAATCCTGTTCCAAATAACCTGGTGGTATCCTGTTGTATGTGTTGGGATTGCTTATCGTTAAAAGATTGTCCATGTAACCATGCTAGACAGCCGGTATGAGCAACTCACAAAAAGGTAGACAAACAGTCTGGTCTAATTGCTGACACATCAATGTGCAGCACTAGTTCCACTCTTTTTAGAGACCAACTGGGGTTAAGGAGAACTTGCTGCTGTCCTGTATTTTTAATTATGTAAGGACCTGTGTTATAAATGTGAGGAGAGAGTTTAATAGGAGGCCGAATTGGCAAGGATAGTTGTTGAATTTCAATTTTAACCTGGAGGGCCAAACTGGAATGGAAATCAAAGTCAGCCCAGAAACACGTTATGAGTACTGAGCAGGATATGGTAAAAGTATACCAACATTCGTGTCCATAAGGTAAGGCCTAGCCCCTGTTTAAAAAACGCCTCCACAAGGAAGAAGAGGCAGGTTATAGTAGTAGGTGACTCCCTTCTGAGGGGAACAGAGGGCTCAATATGCCGGGCAGACCCTCTTCATAGGGAAGTATGCTGCCTCCCTGGGGCCCGGGTCAGGGACATCGCTAGGAAACTACCCAGCCTGGTTCAGCTCTCAGACTACTATGTACTGTTGCTCTTTCACGTAGGTGGTGATGAGGTGACAACACATAGCCCAAGAACAATCAAAAGAGATTTCAGGGCCTTGGGAAGGTTAATAAGGGAGTCTGGGGTGCAGATAATCTTTTCTTCTGTTCTCCCGGTTACAGGCAGGGACTCTGAAAGAAACAGACGTGTGCAGTCTGTCAATACATGGCTCCGTGGCTGGTGTCACCGCCACAGTTTTGGGGTTTTCAACAATGAGATGGCCTACATGGCACCAGGATTGTTGGTGTCAGATGGGGCTTATCTTTCTGAAAGGGGGAAGAGGGTGTTTACTCATGAGCTAGCAGGGCTCATTGACCGAGCTTTATACTAGGCTTGTTGGGGGAGGGGGATATTACCCAACTTCCTCGTGACAAGCCAAGGGACAATGCTCCAAGGTCTGAGGGGTGGGTCCACTAGTGAAGGCCCTCAACTTGTTGCTCCAAGATGTGCTGGGTATGCTGCAGCACACTCGAAGTCTCATGGGGACGAGCCAGGGGCTCCTGAGGCAATAGGAACCAGGGAGTCACAGGTAAAACACCTCAAAGGAAGGCCACCTGAAGAGCAGCATGAAGGAAAAGCAGCCACTCCAGCCAGTGAGACAGCTTCATTGGGCGCCCAGCTGAAGTGCATTTACGCAAATGCACGTAGCATGGGAAACAAGCAAGAGGAGTTGGAGATGTGCACACACCTCCAGGGCTATGATCTTATTGGCATCACAGAGACGTAGTGGGATGGCTCCTATGATTGGAGCATTGGAATGGAGGGATACAGACTCTTCAGGATGGACAAGCAGGGGAGATGAGGAGGCGGTGTCACCCTCTATGTCAATGAACAGCTGGAGTCCATGGAGCTCCACCTGGGGATGGATGAAGACCCAACGGAGAGCTTATGGGTCAAGATTAAAGGGAACACAGGGGCAGGTGACATGACAGTAGGCGTCTGCTACAGGCCACCTCACCAGGACGACAGAGCGGATGAGGCCCTCCATAGACAGATAGGAGCAGCATCGTGTTCACAGACCCTGGTCCTCATGGGGGACTTCAACCACCCCGATATCTATTGGAAGGACAACACAGCGGGGCACAAGAAATCCAGGAAGTTCTTGGAATGTGTCGATGACAACTTTCTTCTCCAAATGGTAGAGGAGCCAACGAGGAGAGGAGCCATGCTGGACCTTGTCCTTACCAACAAGGAGGGGCTGGTGGGGAATGTCAAGCTCAAGGGTAGCCTCGTCTGCAGTGATCATGAAATGGTAGAATTCAAGATCCTTGGGGGAGTGAGGAGGGCACGCAGCAAGCTCACTACCCTGGACGTCAGGAGAGCAGACTTTGGCCTCTTGAGGGACCTGCTTGGCAGGGTAACGTGGGAAAAAGTACTGGAGGGGAGAGGGGCCCAAGAGAGCTGGCTAGTATTCAAGGATCACCTCCTCCAAGCTCAGCAGCGATGCATCCCAAGAAAGAAGTAGTCAGGCAAAAATGCCAGGAGGCCTGCATGGATGAACAAGGAGCTCCTGGACATGCTCAAAAGCAAAAAGGAGGCCTACAGAGGGTGGAAGCAAGGACAGGTAGACTGGGCCCTCTCTGTAAGGAAACAGGAGACCTGGTCACCTAGGATATGGAGAAGGCTGAGATAATGAATGACTTTTTTGCCTCGGTCTTCACCGGCAAGGGCTCCAACCACATTGCCCAAGTTGCAGAAGGCAAAAACAGGGTCTTTGAGAATGAAGAACTGCCCACTGTAGGAGAAGATCAGGTTCAGGACCATCTGAGGAACCTGAAGGTGCATAAGTCCATGGGACCTGATGAAATCCATCCACAAGTCATGAGGGAGCTGGCGGATGAAGTCGCCAAGCCGCTTTCCATTATATTTGAAAAGTCATGGCAGCCTGGTGAAGTTCCCGCTGACAGAAAAAGGGGAAACAGAACCACCATCTTCAAAAAGGGGAAAAAAGGAAGACCCAGGGAACTACAGACCGGTCAGTCTCACCTCTGTGCCTGGCAAGATCATGGAGCAGATCCTCCTGGAATCTCTGCTAAGGCACATGGAAAATAAGGAGGTGATTGGTGACAGCCAACATGGCTTCACCAAGGGGAAATCGTGCCTGACAAATTTGGTGGCCTTCTATGATGTTGCCACAGCATTGGTGGATAAGGGGAGAGCAACTGATGTCATCTACCTGGACTTATGCAAAGCGTTTGACACTGTCCTGCATGACATCCTGGTCTCTAAATTGGAAAGGCATGGATTTGATGGATTTGATGGATGGACCACTCTGTGGATAAGGAATTGGCTAAATGGCTGCACTCAAAGAGTTGCAGTCAATGGCTCAATGTCCACATGGAAATCAGGGACGAGTGTCATTCCTCAGGGGTCAGTACTAGGACCAGTGCTGTTTAGCAACTTTGTTGGTGACATGGACAGTGGGATTGAGTGCACCCTCAACAAGTTTGCCGATGACACCAAGCTGTGTGGCACAGTCGACATGCTGGAGGGAAGGGATGACATCCAGAGGGACCTGGACAGGCTTGAGAGGTGGGCCTGTGCAAGCCTCATGAAGTTCAACCAGGCCAAGTGCAAGGTCCTGCACCTGGGTCATGGCAATCCCAGGCACAAATACAGGTTGGGCGGCCAATGGCTTGAGAGCAGCCCTGAGGAGAAGGACTTGGGGGTGTTGGTTGATGAGAAGCTCAACATGAGCAGGCAATGCGCACTTGCAGCCCAGAAAGCCAACTGCATCCTGGGCTGCATCAAAAGAAGTATGGTCAGCAGGTCGAGGGAGGTGATTCTGCCCCTCTACTCTGCTCTGGTGAGACCCCACCTGGAGTACTGCGTCCAGCTCTGGAGTCCTCAGCACAAGAAGGACATGGACCTGTTGGAGTGGGTCCAGAGGAGGGCCACAAAGATGATCCGAGGGCTGGAGCACCTCTCCTATGAGGACAGGCTGAGAGAGTTGGGGTTGTTCAGCCTGGAGAAGAGAAGGCTGCAAGGAGACCTTATAGCAGCCTTCTAGTACCTAAAGGGGACCTACAGGAAGAATGGGAAGGGACTCTTTATCAGGGAGTGTAATGATAGGACACGGGGTAACGGCTTCAAAATGAAAGAGGGTATATTTAGATTGGATATTAGAAAGAAATTCTTTACTGTGAGGGTGGTAAGGCAGTGGGGTGGGTTCCCCAGAGAAGTTGTGGATGCCCCATCCCTGGAAGTGTTCAAGGCCAGGCTGGATGGGGCTTTGAGCAGCCTGGTCTAGTGGGTGGTGTCCCTGCCCATGGCAGGGGGGTTGGAACTAGATGATCTTTGAGGTCCCTTCCAACCTAAACCATTCCATGATTCTATGATTCTGTGATAAGGACAAGCATGTGCGTGGTCAAAATCATGTCTATTTCCAGTATATTCTACAGTAATGTGTAAAGTTGTTATACAGTCAGTATGGTTTTCAATTCAGCATCCTATTGAAATGGTGTCTCCACTTGTCCCTTTTAGAGATGGATTTTGCCAATCTTTATCTTCATCTTTTATACTCCATTTTTGCTTGTGGAAGGCAAAATTATTGTGTAACGCTACTACAGACAAATTTAGAGATTTGGCAGGGTAAGTGTTGGGTGCATATCCATTATAGCCTATATGAGCATGGATCCATGGGCATCCTGTTGTACACGAGTTCCATATGTGTGCCAATTGTAAAATCAAATAGTAGATCTGTGTTTTTATGGCCCCAGATACAGAATGCCATTACAGGTTTGGTAAAGGTGAAATTATACCAGCAATCTAAATTTGGCTCTGTTATTTTATAACAATAGTTATTGTGGTTTTCTGGTCTGGAAAAATCAGTATAAAATATTTTCATTTCAGTTGGCCTATGGTACATGGATCTATTGATTACCCAACATCCAATTTGTATTTTCCCTCCTGGCATGGCTTGAAGTTGAGCCATTCGATGAGAGTCATCCCAACCCCATTCCTCTTTTGTGTATACTTTTTTCCTATGTAAGACTAAAGTAGAAAGACTTAGGCCTGCCTTACTTTGTGATGTACCAATACTTCCAGTCTATCTTAGTAGTGCATGGTCCCATGGATCTTGTGTGTGTGCCACTGTAAGCATACTTACTCCAAGGAGTAGAGAGAGAGAGAGAGTGGGGAAGGGGCATATATCCATCATCGTTGTTGCCATTGATGTATATCCTAGCAGATCAGTGCAGTGTGGGAGAGAAGGAGTAGACACAATGCTATGAAGATGCTGATGTTGAAGATGAGGGTTGCTTCCACAGTGCTATTAGTGGGATCATTAGAGATGTTATTTGTTCCTACATGTCATTGGTGGAGTTCATAATTTCTGGTAAAAAGAAAGAAAGAAAGAAAGAAAGAAAGAAAGAAAGAAAGAAAGAAAGAAAGAAAGAAAGAAAGAAAGAAAGAAAGAAAGAAAGAAAGAAAGAAAGAAAGAAAGAAAGAAAGAAAGAGAGAGAGAAAGAGAAAGAAAGGAGGTAGGTCTCAGTGGGGAAGGCCGGACAGGTTACCCCCTTTTGTGATGCAGGATACGCTTTTCACCAGGGAACCATAAATTAGCTTTTGCAGTTTGGCACACAGAAAAAGTTCCTGTAACTCCAGTAATTTTAACTCTTTGCTGTCCAGGTCATATGCCTAGCTTGTCAGCATTCTATTGTGTAATAATTGAAATTTGCGCTCCAGTATCAATTAAAAATTTTGTTAATTGTTTTCAAGGACCAACTGGAATTAATATGTAAGGACCGTTCTCATTTAGCCATTGATAAGCTTCTACTTGCCAGACAGGCAGGCCCAATTGCCATCCAGGCGCTATTATTAATTTGGTTTTGTGTTTTGTAACTGATTGCTACGAGGGGAAAAAGGGTTATTTCTCTTTCTAGGAGCTGTCAACGGAGGAGTTGAAGTGTTTGGATGGTCGCATTTCTGGAATGCTTGAATTAGACTCAGAATGATGCTGGTAGGCTGTCTCTGAATCGTGGCTCTAGGAATTCCTAGTGCCAATGCTTGTTTCCATAACTCATTTTTCTACTCCTGGCCCTTTAATTGCTGGTCAGAGGATTTTGTTTCTTGAGACCTGTTTTGATGCGATTGCCGAATTTGCCCAACAGCATGACCTGTATTTTTTGTTTCACTGGGAATTTCATCCCATCCCATTTCTCGCATATGATTCATAGCTTCATGCATTAACAGTACCCAGGTGGGGACCTCTCTGTGATCTTGCTCATCTTCTTCATCCTCTTTGCCCTGACCCTCTTTAATGTCCTGTGTTAAATTTATTAATTCATTATAATTTAAGTTCCTATGGATTTCATCTCTTTTTGCAATAAGGAAAGGTTTGAGTGCAGCAGGGGCTCCTTTTACTAGTGGTTTAAGCACAGCAGGTAGAGTTGCATTGATGCATGGCTTGAATACAGGCAGCCTTTTTAAAAGCTGTGGAGAGCTCACTTAGAGATTGGATAGGTATTAATAGGGGTTCTGCCCTCTCTAAAATATCGATGCCACCAGCCCAATATGACACAATCATAACTGCATCAAATATTTCCATCCG
Organism: Larus michahellis; assembly: GCF_964199755.1. Classification (NCBI taxonomy): domain Eukaryota; kingdom Metazoa; phylum Chordata; class Aves; order Charadriiformes; family Laridae; genus Larus; species Larus michahellis. The sequence goes on along the minus strand of NC_133929.1, from coordinate 24,467,416 downwards.
CGACGAGTCCTGATGGACAAGTTGACCATGAGCCAGCAATGTGCCCTTGTGGCCAAAAAGGCCAATGGCATCCTGGGGTGCATTAAAAAGAGTGTGACCAGCAGGTCGAGGGAGGTCATCCTCCCCCTCTACTCTGCCCTGGTGAGGCTGCATCTATCTACCTACCTACCTACCTACCTACCTACCTACCTACCAGACATAACCTACCTACCTGACGGAGTCTATCTATCTCTTGGGATTATTTCTATCTGTCTACATAACTGATAGAATAGATCTATTTGACAAAAATCTATCTAACAGAATCTGTCTATGTGAATCTGTCTACTGTGTCCAGTTCTGGGCTCCCCGGTTCAAGAGGGACAGGGAACTGCTGGAGAGGGTACAGCAAAGGGCTACAAAGGGGATTAGGAGACTGGAAGACCTCTCTTAATGAAGAAAGGCTGAGGGATTTGGGTCTCTTCAGTCTGGAAAAAAGATAACTGAGGGGGATCTTATCAATGCTTACAAATACTTAAAGGGTGGGTGTCAGGAGGATGGGGCCAGGCTCTTTTCAGTGGTGCCCGGCAACAGGACAAGGGGTAACAGGCACAAACTTGAACACAGGAAGTTCCACCTAAACACGAGGCTCACCTCTTTCCTTTGAGGGTGGCAGAGCACTGGAACAGGCTGCCCAGAGAGGTGGTGGAGTCTCCATCTCTGGAGACATTCAAAACCCACCTGGATGTGTTCCTGTGCAACCTGCTCTAGGTGACCCTGCTCTGGCAGGGGGGTTGGACTAGATGATCTCCAGAGGTCCCTTCCAACCCCTACCATTCTGTGATTCTATGATTCTATGATCCTACACATGAAACATTACTAACCTGTTAAACTCCTATCATTAAGTTGTCAAAAAGAGTGGTCCTCTCTTCAGTTCTTGGTGAAGTGGCCAAGGGCCAGCAGATTGTTTACCTGATGAAAATGGGAAAAGAAGGGAGGGTGTCCTGGTTCCGGTGGGGATAGGGTTAATTCTCCCCAGGACACAGGTATTCCATCCCATGTGAGCCATGCCCACTCTGAGATGCTGGGTAAGGGGGCAGGAAGTCACCGCTTGGAGTGGGCTGGGGTGTCCCGGGTCCGAGTCAGTGAGCGGCAGTGCGGCAGTTTCGTAAGCGTGTTTGTAGACTCCTCTATCCATGGTATTGTTGTTGTTTTCTTGTTCCCTTTGCTGTTCTGTTAAATTGCCTTTGTCTCAACCCGAGAGTTTTGCCTTTTTCTTCTGATTCTTCCCGTATTGGGAAGGCCCGAGAGAGCGGCACGTGGTTCTTTGTTGCCGTCTGAGGCCAAACCATGACAGAGGGCGCTGAAGGGACGTGTGCTTTCTTGGCTGAAGTTGTGGCCAAAGAAAAAGAGCAGAGCAGTCCAGTGGTGGTAATTATGGTCAGCCAACAATCCAGTGGCTGCCACACAAATACGTAGTGATGAGGCAGGTTCGAGGCCAAGCCAGGAAGTCAATCCAGTGGGTCAGGGTTGGCTCTGGATAAATGAGGTATGTTATCAATACAGGCATAGCTACAGCATAGTTGAACCCAGCTCTCTGCTTCAGGGACTCACAGCTGTACCAATATCAAAGCTGACCTTGAGCACAGGCAGCAAAACCCTTGGGGGTGTGAGGTATGCTCAGGACCCCAACGAGTTTATTACTAATTTTTTTGGCTGTAAATAGTTATAGATGCTTGGATGCATTCAGTAAAAATATATCATTTTTCATTTATTTCTCTCAAAGTATGCAACTGTATTGGGTGTAAATGGCAAGGTTTTGGAAGCAGGGGGAAAAGGGTGTGCAGCAGGGGTAGCCTCTGTGAGAAGAGGCCAGGGGCTGCCCCATGCCAGACACAGCTGATTCCAGATGGCTTGGCAATGGACCCACCACAGGTAAAAGCTGAGCCAATCAGTGAAGTTTGTGGTGCCTCTGTGAAAATGTGTTTAAGAAAGAGTAGAAAATGGTGGAAGGGAGAGAAGGAGCGAATGACAAGGTCAGGGGAGTAGGAGGTGCTCCATGGCAGAGGAGGCACACCCCTGAAGGGACTGCAGCCTGTGGATAAGCCCATGCCGGAGCAGGTACTTCCCTGGAGGGACTGCAGCTCATGGAGAAGCCTGTGGAATAATTACTAAATTGGCCAAAAATACAAAAGTACAGCATTGTTCACACATTAAGGAAAAGTATAAAATCAAGAGGCTTCTGAGGTAGAAAACAGCCGCAGCTGGCATGCAAAGAATGCAACATCTGCGGTTCCCTGTACGAGGATGCTTGTGAAGCTACATGAGATACGGGACGGAAGATAATTATTCCATGGCCTTGTCTTATGCAGATACAGGAATGAGATGGTACCATGAAACAGATAAGCTGCCTAACTAGCTTACTGTGGAAGAAATAAGCTGCCTACTCGCTACCCTGAGCCAACATTTTGTCAAATTTTGATGAAATGCCGTCCTTTGTGCGAACTTCGCTCATTATGATGTCATTATAATACCAAAACACACCTCCATCCCAAAGGCTACCCGCCTCCAAGGTGCGACCACTCCTTCTTGAGTCTGCGCCCTGAATTTCTCGTAAACTATACCTTTAATTGTGAAGCGAGAGAAATTTACACCAATCATGATAAAAGTATGTATGACTAAAGTCACTCAAACTCCACCTTGAAGATAACAAATAGTATAAAAATAGCCCAAGAGAGGGGGAATATCAGGGAAGACACCATCGCAAACCAGTCGAGGAGAACTCCATCACTGACTTCTGGGATCAGTCGACAGGCTGAGCCTTTCTTCCCCCCTCCATAGGGACGCCTTTGGGTAAGACTTAGATTATACCGAGTGCTTTCTCGGGGAATTTAGCAATCTCTCTAGAGAATCTCTCTCCTACATTTATAGCCAGGCTGTATTGTTTATAAGTTTGTCATGTGTTTTGTATACTTAACAATATCTTTATTTGCACGTGCTTTGCAGACAGTGTATTTATCACCGGCAATCCTAAGAACCTATATATCTGTTGCTTAAATAAACTGCACTGTTTAAGTAGCTAGTCGTTTCGGTTTCTCACTGAACGCGACCAAAGACTGGAGAGTGGCTGTGCTAGTTCATGAGCATGACTAGACTGAAGGTGCAGTCCACTATTAGTGTATCCAAATCGTAATAGTTTAATACATATTAAATGTGATTGGATCGATAGTGCTGAATTGGGCATCACTCAGAATTTAAACCTAGCTGCACCTAGCCTCCCACCTCGGTGAGGAGTGTTAGAATGCAAGGGGGTTTATTTTCTGCCAAAACCGCTTTGTCCCTTTTCACACAACAGAGCCATACTGGAGAACTCACACTGGAGCACAGGAAGAGTGAGAAGAAGGAGCACCAGAGATAAACTGCTATGTCCTGACCCCAAACCCTGTGCTACTTGTTGCCTCACTGAAGGGCCTGAGTGTACCTTGCGGTGATAACAAGGGGCAAGGAGAGGTGTCTTGAGTGAAGGAGTGAAGTTGTGCCTGGGAAAGGGGGAGAAAAAACGTTTAAAATTATTATCTTTTGTTTGTCTGTTTCCCAATACCCAAATCAGTAATTAAATATTTATGCCAATTGTCAATACAATAAGTTACATTCCCCGAGTCATTTCTGTTTTGCCCATGACAGCAATTGATGAGCGATTTCCCTGTCTTTATTTTGACCCATGAGTTTTCTTGCTCTTATTTTTCCTATTTTCTCCCCACATTGTGCTAGGGGCAGGGGAGGAGAGTGAGTGAGCAGTTGTGATGTACTTTAAGAAGGTAGAATGTACTTTTAAAAAGGTAAAATATATTTTAGAAGGTAGAATCTCTCATTAAGCAAGAATAAAGAGCATCGAAACTGGCTGAAAACCAGACAGCTGCTGGATAAGGCATAAAGTCAACAAAAATTTGCAGTAACTGGGGGAAAGGTAAAGGTGGCAGTGGGAGATCGTGACCACCAACTCAACTGGAGACTGAATTGGACTACCCTCCCCATGGTGCTGGAGCATGCGCAAATCAATTAAAGGATCTTGTAACTTTAAAGGAAAGCGAGAGATTGTACTAACCAATATAAATTGTTAAGATAAGGTACTAACCAATAATTATAATTAAGGGTGTGTATTTCTGTGTTTTGAACTGTATAAATATTCCCAAGAGTTTTTAGGCTGATGTGCTAGCTTTGTGGATTACCACCTAGCATCCATCTCTGCAGAAATGAAATAAACAAATACCTCTAGTCTGTGTGTATATTGGCATCTGCACACCAGGTAAATGACCCCGCTTTGGGACAACAGCTGTGTGGGTGTTTGGCTGCTAGCCAGGGCCAACCCACCACAAACTCTTTGAGTACTACAGTATACTGTAGCCTTTGTAGGACCTTAGTCAGTCACAGGAAGGTCCAGTGGTCTTTGTTTCAATAAATACACATGGGAATTTTCATTCATACTTGTCCCATTCTTATGTTCTTCCCTAGATATATGCTTTTGGCCCATCTCTGAGACAGTATGTGAAGCTCTATAGCCCTTTTATGTAAACAAGACTAATTGATTGCTTTTCTTTTTTAATCATTATTTACAAAATATATTACTGTGAAGTTGAAATAATTTTAAATACTTTGTCAAATTTTTTTGCTTGTATAGAAATTTAAATTTTTTTAAAAATTCTTTAGATAATTAATTGTTCTAAAATGTTATGTTAAACTACGAACAAGGGAATGGATTAGTTGTAAATATGGCAATAATTATTTTTTATGGCTATTTGTTCATAAATAATATTTATACCATGTAGAAGTGATTTCATAGTAATCTTATAACAGTATTTTTTTCTCATTTACATCCTGTCATTTAAAATTGCCAACAAAAGCAGTACTGGAGTAGATTAGTTGCACAAAGACTACATTTTATGATGTAAAGAATGCTATCTGGGGTACTTAAATTAGCAATCAGTCTCTGAATCCATTAGAATATTTTTACAGAAAGAGAATCTCTCATCTCTATATCTGAAAGCAGACTTTGGGCAGGAATAAGCCAACAGAAATTCAACTAGCATAGCTCTTCTAATGAATTTTGTAATATTTTTGGACAGCAAGTGAACACATATGACATATCCACTGAATTTATAAAAGGGAAGTAATGAAACTGGTAGCTATATTACTATGAGTATAGAGAAACTCGTGCATTTATGTATAGGGGAAAATGTCTTTACTATCATAGAACAGAATGATAGAATTGCCTAGGGTGGAAGGGACCTTTCAGATCACTGAGTCCAACCATCAACCTAACTCTGACAAGAACCATCACTACGCTATATCTCTAAGCACTATGTCTACCCGTCTTTTAAAAACCTCCAGGGATGGTGACTCAACCACTTCCCTGGGCAGCCTGTTCCAATGCTTAATAACCCTTTCAGTGTAAAAAAATTTCCTAATATCCAGTCTAAACCTCCCCTGGTACAACTTGAGGCCATTTTCTCTTGTCCTATCACCTGTTACTTGGGAGAAGAGACTGACCCCCACCTCTCTACAACCTCCTTTCAGGTGGTTGTAGAGAGCGATAAGGTCTCCCCTCAGGCAGCACAGTATCTGGGAGTGTGAGCAGGAGATCAATATGTGGTATTGTGTGCTATCCCATGCTGAGTGACAGCCCTGCTTTAAGGCTGTGTAAGAGAAAGGTAAACCTGAATTCAACCTCGAGCTGACTGACACGAGTAAGTCACAAGATGAAGGAGCCTGGACCCTTGTCTCTGCTTGGGGCAGAAGGAAGAACCTTCCCCCTTTCTCTTAAGTGCCCCTATGTAACAGATATGATACTCGGGGTGGAGAATAAATAAATATGTGTGCATAAATCTTGAATTTATTTGAAGTGTGCCTCTTAGGAACCACTAGCCTTTGCCATGTAGCTCTGCAACTATAAAAGACTAGAGCCAGCCACAGGGCCTCTGAATAAACAGCTTTTATTCAGTTTACGGGATTGTAGAATGGAATAGGTGTTTTAGTGAAATGCAAACAGCAGTGGCTCAGTTCTCTTTATTTCCATTTGAAAACACTAATTTATTTGACCCTTTTGGCATTGGGAGCCTTAGTTTTCTCTATGTGATTAACTAATATGTTTTTCCACTAAGTTTTTCATGATGGGAGCACTGGACCTATTTCCTACAGAAGGATAAACACAGTCTGATTAATCAGAACTCAGATATCACCAGGGCACTTTTCTCAGCAGTTGTGAATCTGCACAGCTCCATGACTTAACTCTGACACCCATTCCCTTCTCCCTTCTCTGCTCAAGCTTTTCCAGACCTATATAAACTGGACTGCATTACAATTGTACCTGTACTCAGCAAGGTACCTCAGCCCCAGTGAAATAACATAGTAATAAGAGGAGAACTCATATGTTTTTCCATTTTACTTATTTACTGTAGTTTTCCTACCTACCCTCATTACTATGAACACTAGCATTAAGCAGTCCAAATTGCACTCTGCAACTATTTTCTTTTTTTTGTATTTGTACTTTTACTTATATTACCTAAACCTAAATGCTCTGTATTTTATTCTCTCTGGTCTGGTGAGTGGACTATAATATGTTAATTTTTATGTTGCTAGATAAAAAGTACACTGGGAAGCTGATCAGTTCATAATCTGTTTTTCCTTATTATTATAACGTGCTTTACAGTCTCATACTGAAGCAAGGGGCATTTCATCTGTCTCTGCTGCAGCCTTAGGAGCAGCTTGTTTCCTTACCAAAAAGATGAATGTTCAGGAAAGGCTGTGACACATTTCAGGAGATTAAAGAAAGATCCTGAATTAATGTGTTAAATCTATTCAAAATATTATGTTCTCTTCCCTTCTAGAGAAAGCTAAATCACAGTAAATGGACTGGACTGCAAAACACTAGATTTTTCTCTTAGGAAGCTCTACTTTATAACTGACCCTGAAAATGCAAGCAGTTGCTTTCTTTCCTATATCCCTAAAACAGAATGCATAAAAATACATACATCTGTGTTATATTTTATTATGAGTCAAGTCTTCAACATTTTATTTATATGAGGTTTTGGTTTGTATGAATGGAAAACAAGCCTAAAGGGCAGAACATAGGCTGCTTGGTTCTTCAGTAGACTCAATTTATGTCTTACACAAATAACCAACCTATAAAATATTCCGATTTCATGAGTTATTTTTGGAAAGGAGAACCTCACACCCAATGCACTTTTGCAAGTTCACAATAAAGGATGACATATTTGCACTATAAATTCTCCTACTGATACAACTGAAGTTTTGTTAGCATCATGAATGGATGATCTCTTCTTTGACAAGAGCATTTCAATCTCTGATACATCACAGGTGTCAAGAATACTGAAAAAAATAAAGATAAATATATGCAATTGAAAACAAAGTTTTAGATACTACCTTTACAATTAACCAAGGTTGAGTTTGGAAACCATAGAACATATGCCATGCGGACTTTGGGCACTTTATCTTGAAATGAAGAGGGCAACATGTTCTTTAACTCAGATGGGTTACTTCTAAAGGAAAAAAAAAAAGACAAGCATGACCATCATTATGGAATTAGAAATGTCGAGCATAAAGTTATCCATAAAGCCTTAATCTAAATCTGCCCTGTTTAGTTTAAAACCATTACCCCCTCTCCTGTCATTACAGGCCCTGGTAAAAAGTTTCTCTCCTTTCTAATAAGCCCCCCTTGAAGTACTGAAAGGCCACAATAAGGTCTCCCTGGAGCCTTCTCTTCTCCAGGCTAAACAACCCCAACTCTCTCAACCTGTCCTCATAGGAAAGGCGTTCCAGCCCTCTGATCATTTTCATGGGCCTCCTCTGGATTTGCTACAACAGGTCCATGTCCTTCTTGTCTTCTGGGAACCCAGGGCTGGATGCAGTACTCCAGGTGGGGTCTCACCAGAGCAGAGTATGGGGGAGAATCACCTCCCTCAACCAGCTGGCCACACTCCTTTTGATGCAGCCCAGGATATGGTTGGCTTTCTGGGCTGCAAGCGCACATTGTCAGCTCGTGGCCAGCTTTTCATCCACCAGTACCCCCAAGTCCTTCTCCGCAGGACTGCTCTCAATCCCTTCATCCCCCGGCCGATATTGATACTGGGGGTTGCACTGACCCAGGTGCAGGACCCTGCATTTGTCCTTGTTGAACTTCATGAGGTTTGCATGGGCCCACCTCTCAAGCCTGTCAAGGTCCCTCTGAATGGCATCCCTTCCCTCAGGCATGTTGACAGCACCACTCATCTTGGTGTCATCTGCAAACTTGCTGAGGGTACACTCAATCCCACTGTCTATGTCATTGATGAAGATATTGAACAGTACTGGTCCCAATATGGACCCCTGAGGGACACCACTTGTCACTGATCTCCATCTGGACATTGAGCCATTGACTATAAGTCTTTGGATGTGGCCATCCAGCCAATTCTTTATCCATCTAACAGTCCATTGATCAAACCCATATCTCTCCAATTTAGAGAGAAGGATGTTGTGGGAGGTCCTGTCAAAGGCCTTACAGAAGTCCAGGTAGATGACAGCAGTCGCTCTTCCCTTGTCCGCTCATCCAGTCACTCCGTTGTAGAAGACCGCTAGATTAGTCAGGCATGATTTACCCTTGGTGAAGCCCTGCTGGCTGTCTCTAATCTCCCCCCTGTCATCCATGTGCCTTGACATATCTTCCAGGAGGATTTGTTCCATGTTCTTACTGGGCACGGAGGTGAGGCTGACTGGTCAGTAGTTCCCAGGGTCCTCCTTTTTAAATTAACTAACCCAGCAGGCTTGCTTGCTTGCCAAGTTAGTTTTCTGCTGGTTTAGCTAGCTGAATCAGACTATTATGTGAACAGATATGTGCCACAGAGAGGGTAAAGTAGGGTGGATAGGTAGAAGAGAAGGAAACAGGTCGTGCTTCTTTCAGTCATGGAAAGCTGTTAATTTAGCACAAGTGATCTTATGAAACCATACCATACATATTCACTCCTGTATCCTCTTCACAGCAGAACCACTCTAATTCTTCAACACATAGACCAAGGAGTGGCAGAATTTCATAGAATCATAGAATGGTTTAGGTTGGAAGGGACCTTAAAGATCATCTAGTTCCAACCCCCCTGCCATGGGCAGGGACACCTCCCACTAGACCAGGCTGCTCAAAGCTCCATCCAGCCTGGCCTTGAACACTTCCAGGAATGGGGCCCCCACAACCTCCCTGGGCAACCTGTTCCAGTGCCTCACCACCCTCACAGTAAAGAATTTCTTCCTTATATCTAATCTAAATCTACCCTCTTCCAGTTTGAAGCCATTACCCCTTGTCCTATCACTACATGCCCTTGTAAAAAGTCCCTCCCCAGCTTTCTTGTAGGCCCCCTTTAGGTACTAGAAGGCCGCTATAAGGTCTCCCTGGAGCCTTCTCTTCTCCAGGCTGAACAACCCCAACTCTCTCAGCCTGTCCTCATAGGAGAGGTGCTCCAGCCCTCGGATCATCTTCGTGGCCCTCCTCTGGACCCATTCCAACAGGTCCATAGGTCCATGTCCTTCTTACGTTGGGGGCCCCAGACCAGCGCGTAGTACTCCAGGTGGGGTCTCACCAGAGTGGAGTAGAGGGGCAGAATCATCTCCCTCGATCTGCTGGCCATGCTTCTCTTGATGCAGCCCAGGATACAGTTGGCCTTCTGGGCTGCAAGTGCACATTGTCAGCTCATGTTGAGCTTCTCATCAACCAGCACCCCCAAGTCCTTCTCCTCAGGGCTGCTCTCAAGCCATTCTCCTCCCAGCCTGTATTTGTACTTGGGATTGCCATGACCCAGGTGCAGGACCTTGCACTTGACCTGGTTGAGCTTCATGAGGTTCAGACAGGCCCACCTCTCAAGCCTGTCCAGGTCCCTCTGGATGTCATCCTTTCCCTCCAGCATGTTGACCACGCCACACAGCTTGGTGTCATCAGCAAACTTTCTGAGGGTGCACTCAATCCTGACATCCATGTTGTTAACAATGATGTTAAATAGATTTGCATCAAAATTTATATGCTTGAATGGTGCTTGTGTGCTTTTCTTTATTTATTAATAGTAAAAGTCTTCTGAAGACCATCTGTCTAGAATAATACAGAACTAGATACTACATGATTTTCTATAAGCATTTTTGTCTTGGAAGTGGAACACAGCCATTTGTTACCATATGTTGCTGCAAATAAAAATAAATCGCTGTTTTAAAGACTTTGTAAATATCACCATTTTTTTTACATGTTAATAGAGTACTTACTTGGAGATGGTCAGACTCGTTTGGAATACTTCAATAACAGTTTCACACCTAATACCAGAGCCTACCTGATAGCTGGATGTGTGCATTGGTCTCTGAGGAGGCATCTTTTGCTGTCATTCTTTACAAAATCCAGAGCTCTTACTGGACTAGCTTTACTCAAGGCATTATCAAAAAAGTCTCAAGTAGTAAATTGCATGGTTTGTATGTACCTTGACTAAAATCACAGTCAAATCCCATAGAGGAACAGTACTAGATTGATTGGAGCACAAATCAGGGTCAGATAGGGATCGACTCAGATTCTGCTGTCTACGATGAGCAGAGATAGAGCTGATAAATAAAAAAGCATTATTGCTACTGGGACAAAGATAAAGCTCTCATTGCTTACCCAAATTGACCAAAGAGATATTCCATGGTATATAACATCATGGGGGGAGTTTTTCCAAAGTAGCTGTTGCTTGGGGACTGGCTGGGCATTGGTCTGCTGGTGGTAAGTGATTGCTTTTCTATCTCTTGTTTTGTTTTTATTTTCCCCCTCCTTCGCTTATTAAACTGCCTTTATCTTGACCCACAAGTTTTTTTCACCTTTCCAATTCTCTCCCCCATCCTGCAGAGGGGGGAGGGAGTGAGCAACTGGGTGGGGACAAAGCTGCTGACTGGGGTCAACACACCACAAAGGTGAAAGGGAGAGTCAAAAATAAGATGATTTTAGCTAGTTTTCTAGGATTTATTTCAACTATTTTGTAATTCACCTACTTTGATGAATGATTTGTACTGCTGTTTTGGTTTTATCATTTAACTTGGGAATATAAAAATATGATAGAAAAAGGATGACCAAATATTTTTCTAAATATAAACCAATTTTGTTCAAACAATAGAAGTTATTTTGAAGTAATGATTGTCATATGAATATAGTTCCTGCATTCCAAGCAGACAGTTGTTTATGTAAAGCTTAGCTTCCTACTTGTCAATTTGTACGTATTTGAATCAAATTTAAAGCAACTCTTCCCAGTTTGATTAGTTACAATTATGAAACAAGCTTAACTGAAATGGAAAATAATTCCTTCAGGCTTTTGTAGACAGTAGCCATTTTTAAACAGTTTATGGAAGATAAAAGCTTGTAGATTCTGAAGTTAACAAACTTTTTTTCTAAGCTTTCTAAACAGACAAATCATTGTCTATGTTTCTTTGCCAGTTTTGACTATAATTTCAATTATAAGCTTTCTAATTTCTTACGAGCTACATGGCTGCATCAAAGCTTGTAAATACTCCACAAAAAGAGAATTGTGCCCAGAACTAAGAAATGGTTGATTTTATAATGAAAAATGAACATGAAATTTTCAAATGCAGCTACTGAAAACTGTAGCTGTGTCTTTTGGAATGTTGCTCCTCTTCATCATTTCAAATTTTCCCTAAGTACTTTTGTCCTTCTTGTAACTGGTATCTGTAAAAAAAACCTGTTCTGTGTTACTGAATATCATCTCCTAATAATCCAACAAAACACAATCAGATCCTCGGTATCTCTTTATCTAAAGGGTAAGTTGACCTTTCTGAGACTGCTCCTTCGAGTCTTCAGAGTACAAACCTATAGAATGACAGACCTGCTTGCTAGTTTCCTCTTGAGAAAGGACTCCATGACCCTCCCCCAGGACTCTCTTCATTTGTATCTCTGGATTATTTTTACCTAATTTTCATCTGTTATACCTTGCAGTCTCCACAGACATGGAATTTGCAAAAGTTTCCCTTGAAAAGGCTGTTAAGAGCAACTGGAATGTGGGTACACAGAAACAACTTTTAAAAATAAAAGGTGTGAGTATTGGCCAAAAGATGCATAGTTCTCTGAGAAAAAGATTTTAAATTAGGGAGATCTATATGCAAATTACTTTACTATGCTTGTCATTTTACTCCATTCTTTATGCAGAGATGTTTTGGTATTTATGCCCTTCATTATTTTGGGGGGCTAAGTGATGTACCACTTGCTGCTTTATCTTGCAGAATACCAAACTAGCAAATTCACACAAATAAAAGGAATGCCATGCCAAATCAGATCTATACTCAGTACGAGCGCTTTAAGTGAAGAACTACATCTGAACTAATAATCCCCAAGTCTCAGCAGGGCTCCAGAAATGTAACATCTTTGCACCATGTTGTCATGACCTAAAGGGTTAGCCAGCCTGCAAGCATATAGAGATTGTGACCATGGGTTTGTAGGATTCCATAATACACAAGGACACGGAGGCTTTATCCTCTAAATTTCTTTACTTTATTACAGATTGCCACCAATACCACAAAAATCAACACAAGCAATTGTGGGAATAGAGAGCAGCATAGGTCTGTTCGACCTTGATGAGATAAAGCTGCGTCCTTGAGAGAGGGCTTGAGAGAACAGAAAAACAAGTAAGAATCAGCAAGAAACAGGATGTGAGAATGAAGTTGTTGCTCCTCGTGAACAGACAGCAGAAACCAATTGGAAGAAGTAGAGAAACGCATGGCAGTCGACCTTCAACCTATCAGCAGGACACAACTTGCACGTGGAGAGTGTGTATAGCTATAAAACCTGTCAGATTGTTGCAATAAAGGTCTTTGGTCTGTACCCTGCCAGAGTCCGTGAATCCATGCTCCACAAGCAATATACCTATGATTAATAAAGCTGAGCCAATGGATGATGTTGGTAGCACCTCTGTGATAACATATTTAAGAAAGGGTAAAAAACACTGTGCAACAGCTGGGAGAGAGGAGTGAGAATATGTGAGAGAAACAACTCTGCAGACACCAAGGTCAGAGAAGAAGGGGGGGGAGGAGGTACTTTAGGCACTGGAGCAGAGATTCCCCTGCGGCCCATGGAGAAAACCATGGTGAAACAGGTTGTCTCCCTGCAGCCCATAGAGGACCATGGTGTAGCGGATATCCACACTGCAGCCTGTGGAGGACCCCATGCCACAGCAGGTGGATATGCCTTGAAGGAAGCTGTGACCCTGTGGAGAGCCCACACAGAGGCAGGCTTGGCTCCATTGCAACTGTGCATTTCCCTTCTCTACCTGATTTTTCACAAATATGAATGTTCTGTTTGTAGAGAGCTCAGCCGTAGCCTGGTTCTCTCAGGTTTCCTCCTGCTTTATAGCCAATATTATTCTCGATTTGATAGATGGAATTGATTTGTTACTTACAGGAGGTTGTTGTGGTTTAGCCTCAGACGGCAACAAAGAACCACGTGGCCGCTCTCTCAAAGCTTCCCCCCCCCCGAGGGAAGAATCAGAAGAAAAAGTCAAAACTCGTAGTTTGAGACAAAGGCAGTTTAACAGAACAGCAAAGAGAACAGGAAAACAACGACAATAACACGGATAGAGGAATATACAAACACGATGACGGTACCACTGCTCACCTACTGGACCCGGGATGCCCCAGCCCACTCCCAATCAGGACTTCCTGCCCCCTCCCCCAGCAGCTCAGACTGGGCATGGCTCACATGGGATACCTGTGTCCTTGCCAGAGCCTGGGGAGAATTAACCCTATCCCCGCTGGAACCAGGACATAGGTCTTGTACATACTCTGATAAACCTCTCTATTGATCTCCCGAACTACAAACTCCAGTCACTAGACCTGCAGTTTGAGCCATTTACACTTCTTACTGTGCCTCTAATGTTCTGTAAATATATTTTCAATCAAATTGTTCCAATTAACCCAAGGATTTACTAGCACAGGTCCTGTTTGGATGCCCACATAAAGCTCTAGAAGGTTGGTTACAAATTTAACACTGTAGGCACATTAGCAAAGGATCAGTCCCCTATCACATAAGGCTTATTTACGTGTAATCTCAGGCATACTAAAAACTCGACCATTTGTCATCCAGACAATTTCTCTAGAGAAGTCTGCTGCCTACCAGGAGCTTGCATTCATGACATCACAAACCTGGTGAATTCCACAGATTATCATCCGCTCCTACTATTCCACCTAGGGTCTCATAATACTGCGATAAGACAACTCAGAACCATCAAAAGGGACTATTTGTCCCTCAGGGACACATTAAAAGGATCAGGAGCACAGGTGGTGGTCTCCACTATCCTCCCAGTCACAGGTTCAGGAAGGATGAGATGAATTGAACAGGTGAATGCCTGGTTGCGTGGCTGGTGCTATACTCAAGGTGTTGGCTTCTATGATCACAGATCTACCTTTGAGAAGCTGGGTCTGTTGGGAGCTGATGTCCTGGTTTGAGATAAAACAGAACCAATTTTCTTTTCAGTAATTTTACTTTGCAGCTGAGCCTCTTCTACCTAACTGAACTCTCTGAAACTCTCTGAAATTAACAGCATATTGTGCAGAAACTGTTCGCTCTCAGAGAGATAAGACCTATGTTTGTAGTTTATGTCAAGGAATGGTAGGCCATTCCTACCATTTGCCAAAGTCAGGCAAAGTCCCCAGTAACTGGAAAAAAAGGGAAACATTGTGCCCATTTTTAAAAAGGAGGACCCTGGGAACTACCGATGTGTCAGCCTCACCTCTGTGCCCAGTAAGATCATGGAACAGATCTTCCTGGAAGACATGTCGAAGCACATGAAAAACAGGAAGGTGATAAGAGACAGCCAGTATGGCTTCACCAAGGGCCTGACTAATCTGGTGGCCTTCTACAATGGAGTGACTACATCAGTGGACAAGGGAAGAACAACTGCTGTCATCTACCTGGACTTCTGTAAATCGTCCACAATATTCTTGATGCTAAATTGGAGATATGGGTTTGATCAATGGACTGTTGGATAAGGAATTGGCTGGATGTCTGCATCCAAAGAGTTGCAGTCAATGGCTCAATGTCCAAGTGGAAACCAGTAACAAATGGTGTCCCTCAAGAGTCTGTACTAGGACCAATACTACTTAATATCTTCATCAGCAACAGACAGTGAGATTGAATGCACCCTCAGCAAGTTTACAGATGACACCAAGATGAGTGGTGCTGTCAACATGCCTGAGGGAAGGGATGCCATTCAGAGGGACCTTGACAGGCTTGAGAGGTGGGCCCATGCAAACCTCATGAAGTTCAACAAGGACAAATGCAGGGTCCTGCACCTGGGTCAGTGCAACCCCCAGTATCAATATCGGCCGGGGGATGAAGGGATTGAGAGCAGTCCTGCGGAGAAGGACTTGGGGGTACTGGTGGATGAAAAGCTGGCCACGAGCTGACAATGTGCGCTTGCAGCCCAGAAAGCCAACCATATCCTGGGCTGCATCAAAAGGAGTGTGGCCAGCTGGTTGAGGGAGGTGATTCTCCCCCATACTCTGCTCTGGTGAGACCCCACCTGGAGTACTGCATCCAGCCCTGGGTTCCCAGAAGACAAGAAGGACATGGACCTGTTGTAGCAAATCCAGAGGAGGCCCATGAAAATGATCAGAGGGCTGGAACGCCTCTCCTATGAGGACAGGTTGAGAGAGTTGGGGTAGTGAAGGCTCCAGGGAGATGTTATTATGGCCTTTCAATACTTAAAGGAGCTTATGAGAAAGACAAAGAGTGACTTTTTTCACCAAGGTCTGTAGTGACAGGACAATAGGCAACGGTTTTAAACTGAAAGAGGGTAGATTTTGGTTGAACATAAAGAAGAAATTCTTTACTGTGAGGGTGGTGAAACACTGGAACAGGTTGTGCAGAAAAGTTGTGGATGCCCCATTGTTGAAAGTGTTCAGGGTCAGCTTGGATGGGGCTTTGAGCAATCTGGTCTAGTGGAAGGTGTCCCTGCCCATGGCAGGGGGAGTTCATAGAACAGTTAGGGTTGGAAGGGAACTTAAATATAATCTAGTTCCAACCCCCCTGCCATGGCCTGATACAAACCCCTGGTAAGCAGCACACCTCCCTAGAGAGTGCATCAGGTTGGCAAATGGATGCCTCTGTACCTTTCAGAAGAGAGTCACCTACTACTATCACCCATCGTCTTTTCTTGCTTGTACTGGTTGTTATACAGGGAGCAGATCGGGTTGCCTTACTTAGCCCCAGCATCTCTCCTGATGCAGTGGGTCTTTCCTCCTTGCTCTGCAGAGCTGTGAAGCAGTTCTGCAGGGGCACCTCAGGTTTCAGGGGAAGTCTCTTCCTCCTGCTGGTCCTTCCTGTCACGAGCTTCCATTCTTCCGTGTTACTGGCCTCCCTCCCTTCTGCGTGTGCCAGAGTGGGAGTTTTTGACTTGTTTGACCATAGGCTGTGGATCCACTGCAGACTGCATTTGTAACCAGCTATCTATCTCCTTCTCGGCCTCCCTGATGTTACATAGCTATCTCATCGCCTCCTGCAGCAGGCATGTGTGCTGCCTATCCCTGCCCCAGGAGAAAGGTCTAGGCACCTCCTGCAGTCTGAGATCTGCACTGCAGCCTCTCCCTTCAGCAACTCCATCTGGATGAAGGCATCCGCCACCGCTGGGGCAGATGGTGCAGACCCCCGGAGCCTGAGCTGCAGCCTTTATGAGTGCCTGCCTTGAGGGTCAGGTAGGATGAGCGCCCTTAACCCGTGCAAATGGTCACAGGACAGTGCCCAGTGCTCGACCAGTGGAACGCTCCTCCTTCGAGGAGGTGCCCTTCTGTGCAAAGTACCACACCGTGCCCTGGATCGTTTGTGCTTCCCGGGATGCTTTTTATAGGCGGAGGGGTGGGGGTAGTCGCCGTTGCTCTGGCCACGGCCACGCCCACGCCTCCTCAGCACCTCCCGCAAGAGCTGCCGACTCCTGGCGTGTCTCTCCGCTGCTCTGGCGTGTCCTTACCTCAGGAAAACTGCCTGTGCGTCAAGCTCTGACGCTCCGCTGCGGGTTGGGCCGGCTCCAGAGCAGCTCCCCTTGGCGACTGACTGACTGACTGAGTTGTACAAGATGATCTTTAAAGGTCCCTTCCAACCCAAACCATTCTATCATTTTATGATTCTATGATCTATCCCAGAAGAGAAGAGAGGGAAGATGTAATTGATGATTGTCTCCATGAGAGTGTTCCTGGAGTACTGGGACAGCAGCAATGCAGGGGCCAAATGCCAGACTAGCATCAAGGACACTGCTTTTATCATATGTGTTCCGGGCAAAGCAACTCAGGAAACAGTGAAGATTGAAAGCAGCCATTAGCAAGCCCTGTAAAATAAGAGCTAAACAGCTATAAATTCAACCTGGCATACGTTGATCGAATCTGTTGTTATCTCAAATCCCTTGAGCACCATGTGGGGTGCCAAAAGGCCTGTTGTGAGTTGACTGCATCCATACAGCCACTCGCCCACTCCCACCTCCACCCCAGCAGGATGGGAGAGAGAAGAGGAAGAAAAGTGAAAAAACTTGTGAATCAAGATAAAGATAGTTTAATAGGTGAAGGAAAAAGGAAAAGAAACAAGCAATGCAAAGGCAATCATTCACCACCTCCCACAAGCAGATGGATACCCAGTCAGCTGGATACCCTCTGACCAATGGCCACCTTCAAAGCCAAAAAAATCCACCCCTTTCTTCCTCTGCCCCGGTTTTTATTCCTGAGGATGACTTTATATGGTATATGGTAGAGAATATCCATTTGGCCAATTCAGCCCAGCTGTGTCCCATCCCAACTTCTTGCCAACTCCCAGCCTAAATGCTGGTGAAGGGGGGGGAGTAGACTGAAAAACAGAGAAAGCTTTGACACTGTGCATGCACTGTTCAGCAACAGCCAAAATGTTCATGCATTTTTCAAAACTGTTTTAGCCAGAAATCCAAAATGCAGTACCATAGGGGCTACTATGAAGAAAGTGAAGAAAGTTAACTCTGTCCTAGCCAGACACAGTTCAGACAGATAGATTCCTTAAGATGGAAAAATAGATAGACAGACAGATAGATAGAAAGATTCCTAGAGAGACAGAGAGATTTTGTCAGACAGATGAGTTCTGTCAGACAGATTTATAGATTATGTCAGATAGATTCCATCAGAAGGATAGATCGATAGATTCTGTCTGATCAATTGATTCTGTCCAATCAATGCATATATAGATCCCATCAGATAGAGGGATCCATCAAAGACAGATTACATGAGATGGATTCCTTCATAGATAGATTTATAGATTCCATCTGATAATAGATAGATTCCTTCACATAGACATATTCCATCAGATAGATAGATTCCAGATAAGCAGATTCTGTCTGATGGAGACATATATATAGATATTCCATCAGATTTTTTTTTCAGATAGATACATAGAGAAATTCCATCAGGTAGAGAGATTCCATCACATAGACAGATTCTGTCATATAGGTGGATACATAGATGTCAGATAGGTAGAGAGATTTCATCAGACAGGGAGAGAGATTCCATCAGAGAGAGAGAGAGAGTCTGCCAGATAGATATATTTGTTCAGACAGTTAGATAGAGTCATCAGATAGATAAATAGATAGATCGATTCTGTCAGGTAGATAGATGGATTCCATCAGGTAGACAGAGTCCATAGTGAGATTTCATCAGAGAGAGAGAGAGAGAGAGAGAATGACAGATAGATAGATACAGTCAGAATTATTCCATCAGACAGACAGAAAGTTTCCATTAGATAGATTCCATCACATAGACACAGTCCGTCAGATAGACTGATACGTTCTGTCAGGCAGATACATTCTGTCAGATATGTAGATAGATAATGACATTCCATCACATAGACAGATAGATAGATTCCGTGAGGTAGGTAGATTCTTTCAGATAGATTTTGTCAGACAGAGAGACAGATTCTATCAGAGAGATAGGTTCCATGAGAGAGAGAGGTTCTGTCAGATAGATAGATAGATATATTCCATCAGGTAAATAAATAGACAGACTCTATTGGGTAGATGTATTCCATCAGAAAATGTACTGGGTTTATGTTTTGGGGGCGGGGAAGGGGATGCAGGGGTAGCCTCTGTGAGAAAAGACCAGGGGCTATCCCTGTGCCAGACAGAGCCAGTTCACCTGGCTCCAAAACAGCCATACTACTGTTCAAAGACAAGCCAATCTGTGAAGCTGGTAGCACCTCTGTGAAAATGTATTTAAGAAAGGGCAAAAAACACTGCACAGCAGCTGTGAGAGGAGTGAGAAAAATGTGAAACAACTCTGCAGACACCAAGGTCAGTGAAGAAGGAGGGGGAGGAGGGGCTCCAGGTGCTGGAGCAGAGATTCCCCTGCAGCCCATGGAGAAGACCATGGTGAGGCAGGTTGTGCCCCTGCAGCCCATGGAGGACCACAGTGGAGCAGATATCCACACTGCAGCCATGGTGACCCCATGCCAGAGCAGCTGGATGTGCCCCAAAGGAAGCTGCAGCCCATGGAGAGGAGCCCATGCTGGAGTAGGCTCCTGGCAGAAACTGCAGTCCATGGGTGACCCATGCTGCTGCAGCTCATGAAGGACTGTGTCCTGTGGGAGGGACCTCATGCTGAAGCTGGTGAAAAGTGTGAGGAGGAAGGAGAGGCAAAGAGGAACTGTTATGAACTGACCACAACTCCCTGTTCTCCATTCCTCTGTGCCACTTGTGGGGGAGGAAGTTGAAGAGTCAGGAATGAAGGAGTGAAGTTGAGCCTGGGAAGAAGGGGGGGGAGGTATGCCCTATGAGGAGCAGCTAAGGACTCTGGGGGGAAATAACAAGTCTAGGAGGGCATCTTTCCTAGTTGGCTCCAGATAGATAAATAGATCCTAGTTGGCAATAGTTAGAAAGAAAAAGAAAGAAAGAAAGAAAGAAAGAAAGAAAGAAAGAAAGAAAGAAAGAAAGAAAGAAAGAAAGAAAGAAAGAAAGAAAAAGAAAGAAAGAAAGAAAGAAAGAAAGAAAGAAAGAAAGAAAGAGAAAGAAAGAAAGAAAGAAAGAAAAAGAAAGAAAGAAAGAGAGAAAGAGAGAAAGAAAGAGAGAAAGAGAGAAAGAGAGAAAGAGAGAGAGAAAGAGAGAAAGAGAGAAAGAGAAAGAGAGAGAGAAAGAAAGAAAGAAAGAGAGAGAGAAAGAAAGAAAGAAAGAGAGAGAGAAAGAGAGAAAGAGAGAAAGAAAGAAAGAAAGAGAGAAAGAGAGAAAGAAAGAAAGAAAGAAAGAAAGAAAGAAAGAAAGAAAGAAAGAAAGAAAGAAAGAAAGAAAGAAAGAAAGAAAGAAAGAAAGAAAAAGAAAGAAAGAAAGAAAGAAAGAAAGAAAGAAAGATGGAATCTGTCATAGAATCATAGAATTGTTTTGGTTGAAAAGACCTTTAAGATCAGCAAGTCCAACGGTTAATCTAGCACTGCCAAGTTACCACTAAACCATGTCCCTAAGCACCACATCTACACGTCTTTCAAATACCTCCAGGGATGGTGACTCAACCACTTCCCTGGGCAGCTTATTCCAATGCTTGATAACCATCATATAGACAGTTCTGTAATACGGATTCCTTCAGAGAGCTAGATGGATTCCATCAGATTCCATCTTCCATCAGACTGGCAGACAGTTACATAGACTCCATCAGAAATACAGATAGATGGATGGATGGATTCTGTTAGACAGATGGATCGATGGATGGACAAATTCTGTCAGATTATGAATCCTGTTAGGTAGGTAGACAGTTGGATGTATTCCATTAGACACAAAGATGAACAGATAGACAAAAGAACAGAGAGACAGATAGATGGATTCTGACAGACAGATAGATGGATGGATTCTGTCAGACACTGAGATAAATAGATAGATAGATAGATAGATAGACAGATAGATAGATAGACAGACAGACAGACAGACAGATACATACATACATCCATCCTGGGCTGCATCAGAAAAATCGTGGCCAGCAGATCAAGAAAGGTGATTCTCCCCCTCTACTCTGCTCTGATGAGACCCCACCTGGAGTACTGTATCCAGCTCTGGAGCCCTCAGCACAAGAAGGACATGGACCTGTTGGAGGGGGTCCAGAGGAGGGCCACAAAGATGATCAGAGGGATGAAGCACCTCTCCTATGAGGACAGGCTGAGAGAGTTGGGGTTGTTCAGCTTGGAGAAGAGAAGGCTCCGGGGAGACCTTATAGCGGCCTTCCAGTACCTGAAGGGGGCCTACAAGGAAGCTGGGGAGGGGCTGTTTGCAAGGGTATGTAGTGATAGGACGAGGGGCAATGGTTTTAAGCTAGAGCAAGGTAGGTTTAGATTAGACATTAGGAAGAAGTTCTTTACAATGAGGGGGATGAGACACTGGAACAGGCTGCCCAGAGAGGCGGTGGAGGCCCCATCCCTGGAGACATTCAAGGCCAGGTTTGATGAGGCTCTGGACAACCTGATCTAGTTGAAGATGTCCCTGCTTAGTGCAGGGGGGTTGGACTAGATGACCTTTAGAGGTTCCTTCCAACCCAACACATTCTATGATTCTATGATTCTAAATGGATGGTTTCTGTCAGACAGATGGACGAATACTCTCAGATACAGAGATAAATAGAAACATAGATAGATGGATGAATTCCATCAGACAGATGGCTGGATGACAGATTCCATCAGACATTTAGACAGAGTCTGTCAGAGAGATGGATGGATGGACAGATTCCATCAGACAGATGAATGGATGGAGGAATTCCATCAGACAGATGGATGGATGTACAGGTTCTTTAAGATGGATGGATAGATGGATGTATTCCATCAGACACATGGAGGAATTCTATCAGACAGGTAGACAAAAGGATGGATTTTGACGGATGGATGGATGGATGGATACCATCAGAGAGATGGATGGATGGATGGACAAATTCCATTAGACAGATGAGTTGCATCAGATAGATAGATAGATAGATAGATAGATAGATAGATAGATAGATGGATGTCACAGAGTCACAGAATCACAGAATGATAAGGGTTGGAAGGGACCTCTGGAGATCATCTAGTCCAACCCCCCTGCCAGAGCAGGGTCACCTAGAGCAGGTTGCACAGGAATGCATCCAGGCAGGTTTTGAATGTCTCCAGAGATGGAGACTCCACCACCTCTCTGGGCAGCCTGTTCCAGTGCTCTGCCACCCTCAAAGTAAGGAAGTTCCTCCTCATGTTTAGGTGGAACTTCCTATGTTCAAGTTTGTGCCCATTACCCCTTGTCCTGTCCCTGGGCACCACTGAAAAGAGCCACCCACCCTTTAAGTATTTATAAGCATTGATAAGATCCCCCCTCAGCCGTCTTTTTTCCAGACTAAAAAGACCCAAGTCCCTCAGCCTTTCCTCATAAGAGAGGTGTTCCAGTCCCCTAATCATCTTGGTAGCCCTTTGCTATACCCTCTCCAGCAGTTCCCTGTCCTTCTTGAACCGGGGAGCCCAGAACTGGACACAGTAGACAGATTCACATAGACAGATTCTGTTAGATAGATTTTTGTCAAATAGATCTATTCTATCAGTTATGTAGACAGATAGAAATAATCCCAAGAGATAGATAGACTCCGTCAGGTAGGTAGGTTATGTCTGGTAGGTAGGTAGGTAGGTAGGTAGATAGATAGATAGATAGATTCTGTCACATAGACACATTCCATCATATAGACACATTCCATCAGATAAATAGACAGATACATAAATTATGACAGATAGATACAGCTAGAATATTTACATCAGACAGATAGAAATTTTCCATCAGGCAGATTCTGTCACATAGATTAATTTCATCAGATAAATACTTCCACATTAGCTAGTTAGATTCCATCAGGTATCTAGCTACACAGCTAGATTGATTCCATCAGACAGGCAGATAAATCGATTGAGTCTGTCAGGCAGGTACATAGACAGATAGATTCCATCAGATAGGCAATGATATAGATTGATTCCATCAGATAGGTAGGTAGACAGATTCTGTCAGATCAATTCCGTCATATGTCTAGGTAGATAAGTAGATAGATTCCATCAGATTGGTAGATAGATTCTGTCCGGTAGGCAGATAGATAGGTAGATATGTTGCATTAGATAGGTCCATTGATCACATCAAATAGGTTGGAAGATCGATCCATCCTTTCCATCAGCCAAATCGGTAGATAGGTCAACTTCATCAGATAGGTTGTTAGATATATTCTGTCAGTTTAGATCAATTCCATCCAATAGGCAAGTAGATAGGCAGATAGGTACTGTCCAATAGGTAGATATATTCTGTCAGATAGGTCCATCAATCGCATCAGATATAGGTCAGTAGATTGTTCCATCATTCCCATCAGATAGGTCAATAGATTCTGTCAGATAGGTAAATAGATTTTGTCATATAGGTTGGTAGACAGATAGATTCTGTCAGATATATAGGCAGATAGATTTCATCAGAGAGGAAGATAGGTTCCATCAGATAGATAAACAGATAGATTGATACTATCGGATATGTTGATAGAGGGACTCTGTCAGATAGGTAGGTAGATGATAGATATGTTGATTCCATCAGATAGATTGATTCTGTCAGATAGGTAGATCAATTCATTCAGGTAGGTAGATAGGTAAATCGTATTCTATCATATAGGTAGGTAGACATATAGATCCCATCAGATAGATCGAGTCAGACAGATAGGTAGATCAATAGATTACATAAGATAAGTAAATAGAGAGATTGATAGATAAAGTTAGATAAATTGGTAGATAGATTCCATCAGACAGATAGGTCGATTCATTCACATAGGTAAACAGATAGATAGATTCCATCAGATAGGTAGGTAGATATGTAGATAGATTCCATCACATAGATAAAGAGATTTCATCAGATAGGTGGATAGATAGAAAGCTTCCATCAGACCAACCAATTCTGTCAGATAGTTTGGTGGATCAATTGATTCCATCAGATCTGTTGGTACATGGATTCATCAATCCCATCAGATAGGTTGGTAAATCCATCCATCGATCCCATCAGATGGGTAGACAGATTCTATCAGATAGGCAAGTAGATAGATCCCATCAGAGAGATTGATTCCATCAGGTAGGTGGGTAGATTCTGTCACTTCTATAGACAGATCGATCAATTCCGTCAGAGAGGTAGATAGATACATTGATTTTGTCAGATAGGTAGATAGATTCTGTCAGATAGACAGATAGATAGGTTGATCAGATTGGTAGATAGGTTCCATCAGATGGATCAATATATTCTGACAGGCAAGTAGATAGGCAGATAGATTGTCAGACAGGTAGGTAGATAGATTGATTCCATCAAATCAATTGATACCATCAGATAGGTATGTAGGTCAATAGATTCCATTAGATAGGTAGGTAGACAAAAAGAACATTCTGTCAGACAGCTAGATTGATTGATCTATCAATCAATGGATTCCGTGAGACAGGTAGATCAATAGATCCCATGACATGAGTAGATAGATCAATCAGTCAATTCAGTCAGAGAGGTAGATAAATTTTGTCAGATCAATCGATTCAGTCAGATATGTCAGTACATCGATCCCATCAGATAGGTAGACAGATTCCAGCAGGTAGGCAGATTCTGTCAGATAGGTAGGGAGACAGACAGATCCATCCCTCCATCCCTCCATCCATCCATTCTGTCAAAAAGGTAGATAGATAGATTGATTCCATAAGAGAGGTAGATGGAAAGATTCCCTCAGATACATTGATTCCATCAGCTAGGCAGATTGATTCTATCAGATAGGTAGATAGATCGATTGATTCAGAGAGGTAGATAGATAGATTTTGCCCAACAGGGAGGGAGGGAGGAAGATTCCGTCAGATGGGCAGATAGAGTCTGTCAGCTACATTGATTTTGTCAGAGAGGCAGGTAAATAGATTGATAGATTCTGCCAGATTAGTAGAGAGATTGAGAGGTAGACAGGTAGAAAGAGAGAGTCCATCAGATCGATCAATTCTGTCAGGTCAGTAGATTGATTCTGTCAGGTTGGTATATGAATCCATTGATCACGTCAGATAGGCTGGTAGATAGATTCATTAATCTCACAAGAAAGATAGACTGATTCCATATGGTAGATTGATTCCTTCAGATAGGGAGGTAGACAGATTGATCAATTCCATCAGCTAGGTAGGTAGACAGGCAGATCACTTCTGTCAGATGAGCAGGTAGACACGTAGATTCTGTGAGATAGATTCCATCAGATCAATCAATTAGGTCAGTAGATCCTTTGATCCCATGGGATAGGTCAGATTGGTAGATAGATTCCATCAGATAGATCAGTTATATCAGATAGATAGAGTGGTACATCAATTGGTTGATCCCATGAGCCAGGTCAGTAGGTAGATAGTTTCCATCACATTGATAAATTGTCAGATAGGTTCTGTGGCGGTGTGCTCTCCCCCTTCCCCCCTCCCCGGCTCCTGCTCAAGCCATAACTGTCAGTGGGAGTTGTGATGAGTTGCACCTGGACTTTGGGGGATGGCTGGCAACACAGCCAAATACACTGTCTGGAGTGGGGGCCTAGATATCTTGTTCCCATGTGAATATGACTATAGGTCAATTCTCTTACTCTATAAATAGTGGACAGCCCAAGAGCCCTTTGAGCTCTCCTGCATGGCAGGGGGCTGCATGACAGGATCTCCCCTTGAGTGGGGACGCTTGCTTAAGGTTCTACTCCTTGAGGTTGAGAGATTCCTTGCCACAACAGATTCTCAGTAAGTGACTAATAGCATGCTAAACTTTGAAATCTTAGCTAAGTGATATAAAGGATTGATTGCGTTTATATAATCCTTTAGACATAAAGCATTGGCCAAGTCCGGGACTAGGATTGGATCCAGCCGCACCTAGACTCCTCTCTGAGAAGGAGTTTAGAAAGCACGAGGGTCCTTTCTGAGCCTCGTGACTCAACAGGAGGGTCTCCCTGACAGCTCTGTCTGACCCTGTCCTCTATGCAGTAAATAATCAAGCGTACCTTGCGATTGAATCTCATAAAACACTGTTGCATTCACTACTAACTTTGTTAAATCACTGTTTTATGTTAATAAATATTTCACTGCTGCTCTCTTACAAGTGAAGTTAATCACTCCACCCACAACAGATAGGTAGATTTACCCATCAATTCCATCCAGATAGGTCAGTATATTGATCCATCGATTCCATCAAGATAATTTGGCAGATAGCAAGATTCCATCAGATAGATATTCACTTCCCTTTTATATACTGATTACTTAGCAGGAATAAAAATGCTCAGGCTGCCACATTTATTTATTTACAAAGTCATTAACAGGAATAGCTCATTTTGCATGACAAGTAATTTAAGAAACTGTTTTAGGGCCTCCCCATTTCTTTTTAATTTATCAAAATGGTTAGTAGGAAACTAAATTACATGCTCCATGTTGTCATGTATCAATTTGTCATCTCTACCAATGCTTAATTGATGCATATAACCCAAGAAAAATGTGGAATTTAGCTCTTTTAATACCAACTCCTCTGTTTTGAAAAAAAATTAACAAACATGATCCCCAACAAAACAGTAAACCAAAACTGAATGGCTGTTTTGTTCCACATAGCAATCACACAACATTCTCCCAAATCCCTTTTCCATTTAATAACTGGAAAAGCAGGATCAAAGACAACAGCATTTTAAAACTCCACTCATTTTTCACATACTAACTTGTTTTATTTTGTTGATTTACACAGGTGAAATCATGTAATGTTAAGTTTTAAAATTCATAATAGTAAAACTCATTAAACAAGGCAATAAAACAAGATAATCAAAGTCTTTCTGTTTTAGTAAAGTGTCTAAACCAGATGCTCTACTCATGTATTGCTGAACAAGATGTCATATGGTATGGAATATCCCTTTAGTCAGTTGGGGTCAACTGTCTCAGCTATGTTCCCTCCCAACTTCTTGGGCACCCCCAGCCTACTTACCGGTGGGGTGGGGTGAGAAGCAAAAAAGGCCTTAATGCTGTGCAAGCACTGTGTAGCAATAACTAAAACATTGCTGTGTTATCAACACTGTTTTGGTCACAAATCCAAAAGATAGCACCATATCAGCTACTATGAAAAATCATAGAATCATAGTTCGTGTTGGAAGGGACCTTAAAGATCATCTAGTTCCAACCCCCCTGCCATGGGCAGGGACACCTCCCACTAGACCAGGCTGCTCAAAGTCTCATCCAACCTGGCCTTGAACACTTCCAGGGATGGGGCATCCACAATCTCCATGGGCAACCTATTCCAGTGCTTCACCACCCTCACAGTAAAGAATTTCTTCCTAATATCTAATCTAAATCCGCCCTTCTTCAGTTTGAAACTGTTACCCCTCATCCTATCATTACACTCCCTGATAAAGAGTCCCCCCATCCTTCCTGTGGGCTCCCTTTAGGTACTGGAAGTCTGCTATAAGGTCTCCCTGGAGCCTTCTCTTCTCCAGGCTGAACAGCCCCAACTCTCTCAGCTTGTCCTCATAGCATAGGTGTTCCAGCCCTCTGATCATCAAAAGAAAATTAACTCTATCTCAGACCAAACAAGTACACTGTCACATAGATCAACAGACGGATTCTATCACATAAGATGGATTCTGTCATACAGATAGATAGATGGATGAATTCCATCAGACACATGGAGGGATTCCATCAGGTAGGTAGACAGATAGTGAGAATCACAGAATCACAGAATGATAGGGGTTGGAAGGGACCTCTGGAGATCATCTAGTCCAACCCCCCTGCCAGAGCAGGGTCACCTAGAGCAGGTTGCACAGGAATGCATCCAGGCAGGTTTTGAATGTCTCCAGAGATGGAGACTCCACCACCTCTCTGGGCAGCCTGTTCCAGTGCTCTGCCACCCTCAAAGTAAGGAAGTTTCTCCTCATGTTTAGGTGGAACTTCCTATGTTCAAGTTTGTGCCTGTTACCCCTTGTCCTGTCACTGGGCACATCAAGACAAATTCAGAACATAGCACCATATGAGCTCCTAGAAAGAAAAATAACTTTATCCCAGCCAAAACCAGTTCATGAAAACTTGGAAGAGTTAAGAGACATGTAGAACCTTCAGGAAGAATTAGGGTGGCATTTGGCACCCAATATTGAGTTATTTGGACTATTCAGTCTTTTGAATGATGGGCAGTTTTGTTGCCTTTCTGTCTTTTTTTTCACTATGCCAGAAATGGTTAATACTGAACAAATTTGCAGTAGCAGCTTTTAAAATGCTGTTGCAGGTCTGGGAGAGAAGACGGATGATTTGGCAGCTCTTCACAAAGATGACACAACAAGCTTTTCAGCTAAAAAAAAACCTCCACAAACTGAGCGGAATCAAGTTATGAAGGAAACTTTTAATCCAATAGATGTCCAACGCTGAAGACAGATTTTCAGAGGATAATCTGATTACCATCAAACTGGATGATGTGCAGTCATTTAAGCACATTACAAGTCAAGCTCATTGCAGTTTATTTTTGTCCAATAATAATATGCATAGAATCACAGAATCATAGAATAGCTTGGGTTGGAAGGAACCTTTAAAGGTCATCTAGTCCAACTCCCCTGCAATAAGCAGTGACATCTTCTAATAGATCAGGTTGCTCAGAGCCCCGTCCAACCTGACCTTGAATGTTTCCAGGGATGGGGTATCTACCACCTCTCTGGGCAACTCATTCCAGTGTCTCACCACCCTCATAAAAAAATTCTTCTTTATATCTAGTCTGAGCCTACCCTCTTTTAGTTTAAAAACATTACCCCTTGTCCTGTCATTACAGGCCCTACTAAAAAGTCTGTCCCCATCTTTCTTATAAGCTCCCTTTAAGTATTGAGAAGACACAATAACATCTCCCTGGAGCCTTCTCTTCTCCAGGCTAAACAACCCCAACTCTCTCAACCTGTCCTCATAGGAAAGGCGTTCCAGCCCTCTGATCATTTTCATGGGCCTCCTCTGGATTTGCTACAACAGGTCCATGTCCTTCTTGTCTTCTGGGAACCCAGGGCTGGATGCAGTACTCCAGGTGGGGTCTCACCAGAGCAGAGTATGGGGGAGAATCACCTCCCTCAACCAGCTGGCCACACTCCTTTTGATGCAGCCCAGGATATGGTTGGCTTTCTGGGCTGCAAGCGCACATTGTCAGCTCGTGGCCAACTTTTCATCCACCAGTACCCCCAAGTCCTTCTCCGCAGGACTGCTCTCAATCCCTTCATCCCCCGGCCGATATTGATACTGGGGGTTGCACTGACCCAGGTGCAGGACCCTGCATTTGTCCTTGTTGAACTTCATGAGGTTTGCATGGGCCCACCTCTCAAGCCTGTCAAGGTCCCTCTGAATGGCATCCCTTCCCTCAGGCATGTTGACAGCACCACTCATCTTGGTGTCATCTGTAAACTTGCTGAGGGTGCACTTGATCCCACTGTCTATGTCATTGATGAAGATATTGAACAGTACTGGTCCCAATATGGACCCCTGAGGGACACCACTTGTCACTGATCTCCATCTGGACATTGAGCCATTGACTATAAGTCTTTGGATGTGGCCATCCAACTAATTCCTTATCCACTGAACAGTCCACCCATCAAATCCATATGTCTCCAATTTACAGGGACCATGTCAAAGACCTTACAGAAGTCCAGATAGATGATATCCGTTGCTCTTCCCTTGTCCACTGATGCAGTCACTCCATTGTGGAAAGGTACTAGGTTGGTCAGGCAGGACTTGCCCTTGGTGAAGCCATGCTGGCTGTCTCGAATCACCTCCCTGTCCTCCATGTGCCATAGCATAGCTTCTAGGAGGATCTGTTCCATGATCTTCCCAGGCACAGAGGTGAGGCTGACAGGGCGGTAGTTCCCGGGGTCCCCCTTTCTACCCTTTTTAAAAATGGGTGCAATGTTTCCCTTTTTCCAGTCACCAGGGACTTCACCTGACTGCCATGACTTTTCAAATATCATGGAGAGTGGCTTGGCAACTCCATCAGCCAATTCCCTCAGGACTCTGGGGTGCATCTCATCAGGTCCCATAGACTTCTGTATGTTCAGGTTCCTCAGGTGGTCACGAACTTGATCATCTCTTACAGTGGGAGGGACTTTGCTCCCCCAGTCCCTGCCTTGCGGTCCATCCACTCGAGAGGTGTGGGGAGAGGGGTTGCCAGTGAAGACTGAGGCAAAAAAGACTGTTGAGTACCTCAGCCTTCTCTTCCTGTTACCAGTTTGCCAGTCTTGGTCATCAGGGAGGGTACGCTTTCTTTGACCTTCCTTTTCTGGCTGACATACCTCTAGAAGCCCTTCTTGTTATTCTTTGCATGTCTTGCCAAGTTCAGCTCCATCTGTGCATTGGCTGTCCTGACCCCATCCCTACACAACCGGGCAGCATCCCTATACTCTTCCCAGGATGCCTGTCCCTGCTTCCACTGCCTGTGCATTTCCTTCTTGCCCTTTAGTTTGACCAGAAGGTCTTGACTTATCCATGCCAGTTTCTTGCCTTCCTTTCCTGATTTCTTACACCTGGGGATCAAGAGCTCTTGTGCTCTATGGAAAGCATCCTTAAAGGTCTGCCAGCTCTGTTCTGCTCCCTTGTCCCTGGGGGCATTTTCCCAGGGGGTCCTATTGACTAACTCCTTGAAGAGGTGGAAGTTTGCTTTCCTAAAATTCAGGGTCCTGACTACACTCTCTGTCTGACACATATCCCTCAGGACCGTGAACTCCACCAGTGCATGATCACTGCAGCCCAGGCTGCCTCCAGTCTTGATGTCACCGATGATCTCACTTGTGTTGGTGACCATCAGGTCCAGTATCACATCCTCTTTGTTAGGGGTGTCTATTACCTGGCTTAAGAAGTTATCCTTGATGCACTCCAGGAGTCTCCTGAATTGTCTACAGCTCACCGTGCTACTTTTCCAGCAGATGTTGGGGTGGTTGAAGTCTCCCAGTAAGATGAGAGCCTGTGAGCATGATGCCTCCTGTAGCTGGAGTAAGAAGGCTTCGTCAATAGGCTCCCCTTGATTGGGTGGCCTGTAGTAGACACCAACCACAAGGTTCTCTTTGTTGCCTCAGTCTCTGATTTTTACCCATAAGCTTTCAACCTGCTTGTGACTATTCTTCAGAGACAGCTCTTCACACTCTAGCCATTTCTTGACGTAGAGGGCAACCTCTCCACCCCTCCTTCCTCGCCTGTCCCTTCTGAACAGCCTGTATCCATCAATAGCCGCACTCCAGTCATGGGATTCGTCCCACCAAGTTTCAGTAATGGCAACTAGGTCATAGCTTTCTAGCAGCTTCCAACTCCTCCTGTTTGTTGCCCATGCTGTGTGCATTCGTGTAGAGGCACTTCAGCTGAGCTATTGGCCGTGTCAACTTCTTGGAGGAACGCACCTTAATTCCCTTGAGGTATTGCTCTGGTGTTTCCCTGTTGGCTCCTATTACCTCAGGAGCCGCTGGCTCATCTCCGTAGGACTTCAAATGTCCTCCAGTGTACCCAGCAAGTCTCAGAGCAACAGGCTGAGGGCCCTCACTAGCACCATGTCCCTCTAACCTTGGTGTGTTGTCCCACAGCTTGTCATGGGCGAGCCTGATATTATCCCCCTCCCCCTTCAAGTCTAGTTTAAAGCTTTGTCAATGAGTCCTGCTAGCTTGTGACCAAAGACCCTCTTTCCCCTTTGAGAAAGGTGAATCCCATCCAACGCCAGCAAGCCTGGTGCTGTGTAGACCATCCCATTATCGAAAAACCTGAAATTCTGGAGGTGACACCAGCCATGGAACCATGTATTAATAGACTTGGCCTGTGTGTTTCTTCCAGTGTCGCTGCCCACAACTGGAAAGAGAGAGGAAAAAATTACCTGTGTTCCAGATTCCCTTACCAACCATCCCAAGGCCCTGAAGTCTCTTTTGATTGCCCTTGGACTATGTGTTGCACCTTTATCAACACCCACATGGAAGAGCTAGGGAGTTTCTTAGTGATATCCTTAACCCAGGCCCCAGGGAGGCAGCAGACTTCCCTAAGAGGAGAGTCTGTCTGGCATATTGGACCCTCTGTTCCCCTCAGAAGGGAGTCACCTATAACTATAACCCATCTTTTCTTCCTCATCGAGGTGGTCATGATACAGGGGGGTAGGCCTTTCTGACCTTGGCAACACCTCTGGTGAAGATGGACCATCATCCACATCATCCATTGACTGGCCTTCCACATCCAGTGAGCCTTCCACTTGCTTCTTTACCCTGCAGTTTTTTCCTTAGATTTCTGTATTTTTTTTTAATTTCTAATTTACTTTGTATACCACTTTCTTGTGCATAATGGAGTGCCATTGGACAACAACATGAGAAATGCTGCTCTGACATTACATTAAAGATGGCAGCAAACACAGCTGCAATTTGTGAGTGGTCCAGTACTGTCATTACATATTAATTTTGCTCTCAGTCTCCTCAGCCTGAAAAACCTTTTGTATATTTGTCTTTAATGTTGTTATATTTGATAATTGCATGCCATTTTTTCACTTTTTTTTGAATCCATGTGACTTCTTAATACCAAGATATGTGGATTAATGGCTTGTCTTTTAAAACTTTTTTAAACAGACCCAAGCCTTGACTTACATGAAGTGATTTAGAAAATACAGCAGACACTATATACACTATTTCACTGACATATGGAGGAGACTAGCATGGACCACACTGCCAATGGACTCTATCCAAATCCCTGTTTAACTGGCAACAGAACTGGCACAATGCAAATACAAGAAAAAGGGATTTCTACCTGTCACGACCCACTCTCAGGAAAGAGGGGGGGTAAGCGACTTCAGATTTGTAAATTCTCCACGGCGCAGACTAAGGTGACATAAATCTCAAGGTCCATACAGAAACATTTATTAGTTTCCCAAAATGATTAGTATAGGTCTTAACAAGTCCACGATAATTGGTTAGGTATATAACAAATTATGGCAAACAGTGAGGTATGCATTGTGTTACTTAACAACAGGTATAGGACAACTTATGGCAAGCAGTACTTAAGGTTGTTACTTAACAACTCTAACTGTTACTTAACAGTTCTAAGAGAAAAGAGAAACCAAGGGATAGAGAAAGGAAAAAACAGAGAAAAAGACAGAGATAAAGAGATCACTGGTCCTGGTTCCAGTGTCTTTTTCAGGAAATCTTCCCAGGCATAATCTTCTTCTTCCTTGGAAAAATCTTCCCAGGTACGGTCTTCTTTCTTAGGAAGAATCTTCCCAGGCACTATCTTCTTCTTTTGTTTCCTCTTTGTTCCCCTCTCTAGGGGCACTTATGTTTGCTGAATGAGCATGGTCCACCCCCCTTGCCGAGGACAGCCTGGTCTCAGGTTTCTCCCTTCTCCCAGGTGATGTGTAGCATGATTTGGGTGGAGAGACGAGTGCCATAGTCATACATGTTTAGCATGATCTCTATAATCTTCATTAGCATATGCAGGGGTGTGCGCTTTCATATGCATTTCCCGGATAATGAAGCAAAGGTCACTCATCGGACACAATGGCCTTGAGAACTGAGAACTAGCAAGCTCACCACACGAGTGGCAGAACTATCCCGTCTTCACAAGACAGTTCTCCCACACTTTCAGGCGCCAGAAGTGTGAGCCTTATCAGTTCTTTGAAGGCCAGGCCTGCATTATTTATTTCCTTGCGAGTGTTTGAGGCATTCCATTGAAGGCTTCTGCCTCTCGTCAGGGAATTTACAGTCCGTCCCTTACACTACTCATCTCTAATTCCTTGCTATTTAAAAGAATATGTGACTGGGAAAAAAGTAGAGGTTTCAGTTTTACACTCAGTTGCCCTTTGGACTTCCTTTTTTGCCTCGTAGAACAGTTGACAGCTGTATAAAATCACAACTGTAAAGTCAGTTTGCAAGACCAAAAGGAACCATCAGTCATCCACATGTATATGTGACACGATAATACAGTATTTGCACTGAACTCATAGCATTCACTTAAGCTAGGGGATTTCTCTCTGAAAAGCTTCCAAATTACTTTAAACACACCTAAAAGCATCAAATAATCTATCACGATTATTCTAAGAAAAAAGGTGACAACTCTCATCATCCAATAAAAAAAAAACACCAACAAAAACCAGATAAAAAATGTGAAGTTTCTAGCCATTCATATTATGGCTTAATCTACCTTCTTGATCTTCCCTAGGTACTTCTATATAAAGTATCTGCCAACGCAGACCTTAGTAACAATCTAGATGAGATGAGATGAACAAGCAAATCTGAATTCTGTTTATTGTATATCCAAACTGCCCCCCCCATATGCTATTTTACAAAGAGGATTGTTAGGAGAAGGGACAGAATTAGCCATAAGCTAATTTGTATTAAATGTAATCAGTCAAAATATCCCAGGTATTTTAATCCTTATTGACTTTAAACAGCAGACGATAGCAATAATGCCTTTTGTATATTCTGGCTATGAAATGTAATCTAGCTTTTTAAAAATTACTAGTAAGGGAATTTCCTTTATTATATATATCATATATCATATATTTTTTTTTCTCTAGAACACTTCAAAAATAAAGTACCAGCTAATCAGTCAACCAAGCTTATTAATCCCGAAATCAGAACTCATCTTCTAAATTATGAAGTTACATGTATTAGGAAACTTAGGATCTTACTAACTGCATCTTTTCTTCATTTAAATGCTTCTAACTATATGTCAAAGCCTAAAGTGAACAAAAGAGTGCAAAATATGCATGTGTATATAAATGTGTGTGTGCATGTTGGGAATCCAACTAATCTAGGTCCCTTAATAGTGTCTAATTAGGGACTAAAGAATTGCATTCATTATGTAAAAGAAAGACTTAGGAGTTAACTGAGTCTCTACTGTGCTTAAAAGT
The DNA here is from genome assembly GCF_964199755.1 of Larus michahellis. NCBI lineage: Eukaryota > Metazoa > Chordata > Aves > Charadriiformes > Laridae > Larus > Larus michahellis. Next base: position 24,432,554 of record NC_133929.1, on the reverse strand, counting down.
CATAATGAAATAAGATCTCTTGGGAACATCTTGTAAATAATGGAGAGAGATTATGGACTTACATCATGTTGGAACTAGATTTTATTCTGTTAGTTCATTTTAAAATGAAACATGCAAAAGAACAGAGAGCTCTAATGATGAATTCTATGTTTCTCTATGTCTTTTTTCCACTTTTTGTTAACATGAAACTTGTGACTATGACCAAAATGAAACGGAAAGGGTTTTTGAGACATTAGTATGCTCTATCATTGCCTAAAAACCTTAACAGCAACTTCCTTTTTAATTAAATTGTATTTTAACACAGCAAAATGACACGTAACTTTTAGTAGTAGCCAAGAAAAGAATGACAAGGTTCAATCAAGAGGAAATTTTATATAACACTGCAAGTAATAAATGTTATGCATAGCAAAACTAAATTCAGAATTAGTATACTGTGAAGCAAAATACATTATAATAGTTGAAAGAAGAATTAATTACAGAGTTAGGATATAAACAGTAATGTATCTCAGGAAGAAGCAAACAACAAAACCAAAGGAAAGAATTGTGGGCTGAGTTGTTAAACAACATTTGCAGGTGGGAAAATGCATCCAAACTCAGAGGATGATGATTTAATTATTTGCAGAGAACCAGCACAAGCTTTATGCATCTTAAATCCTACCAAAAAGTAGGGCATAAGAGATATTCAGTTTGTATGTAGGTCTTGGGCTTGTACTCTGGACAGAAGTGCATTTCACTGAGTGAACAAGCTCCCTCTAAATCTTCATAATATCCTAATTGCAATTCCACAGCCACTCAGGCAAAGGATGCTTGCACAAACAGCAAAATTAGAAGCGTTTCCTCAAATCTTGAAGTGACAGAAAATACATAAACCCAGAACTGTTTGGAAATTTCATGAAAAATAGATTGCTTGCAAAACTTTGCTAGGGAACCATTAACCAGTCTTCCAATAAGTAAACAGCACATCTGGTAGACTGAAAGTTGACAGCAGAAAACCTAGATATTAAAACCACACCTTATATTCATCTGGACATTACCAATTCATTCAAACATCTACAGTACTGTTGTAAGCTCTTAAGCTCTTCAACCCCACACCAAATTCCCTTGCACCTCCAATATGTAACCAAACACAACGCATAACCAATCAACTTACCACTTTGACCAAAAACTCAACCTTAACTACATTAACATTCTCTATAAACACATTTACAGATACAACCTGTTATTCTGCATACAGGAAACTATGAAGCAGGGATGAAGGTTCTAATGTGATTTGAAATGAAAAAGAAGCATAAGCATTGTTTCTGGTTATACTTAAAAGTGCAAAGGAGATGGCTGTGGAAGCAAAGAGTGAACACATTTGGGTGATTTGGTATCAAGAAAGTCCTCAGAGTTATAAGCATGTGGAGGAAGTCAGGCTGCTTATTGACTAACAATTCACTTCTAATTCACAGCTTTATTTAGATCACACATCTCATCAAGAAAAAAGCTGTCGGGTGGATGAGACTGCAAGACATTACAGTAGGTATATGAGGTTATGTTTAGGTGGAAGTCTACATGGGATTCTAGAGACGCTTTTGTGGCTGTTCATATTATTTAATGAGAGCTAGGTGAGAAAAAAGTTTGGGAGGCATCTAGTAAAAAGAGAATACAAGAGCTTCTGAGTTCACCTAAACATTTTCCCAATCATCCCTACAAGTAGTACTGTCTTCATTAGGAAAGGGATATGTTTTTCCCCCTTCAAGCCTGTTTGAGAAAACAACTAGTTGCAGTAAATCTTTTTATTGGATGTAATTTGGTTTTGCTGTCTCAAAAAGGGCAAAGAACAGTTCTGAAACTTGGCATACCAGTTTAAAATTTCATGTAATGGTTTGATCTAATATAACACTCACCACCCATAAAGGAAGCTATCCCACCCTCTCCTCCCACCAGTCCTAGCTATTTGCAATCTTCTCCTTTCTGCTGGCTCAGGCAGCACTTGCCTGACCCTGCACTGATCCGATTCACAGTAGTAAAGCAGCACTAATCTTATTCCCCTGCCAGTTCTGCCAGGTAAGAGGTGAATTGGCCCACTGAAGGGTTGGATGAGTGCCAGACTGCAGGAGCAGCCAAGAGCATGGGAACGGATAAGGAAACTTCTCCTTTCAACAGTGCAAGCTGTTACTTCAGTTCATAAATAACATGCAGTCTTTACCCTTAAAAAAGAATGAAGACATCTATTAATAAACTGCTCATTATCTTCTTGCTATCCCCATTTCTCTTACCTCTGACTGAGGGGGTGGACAGACAGACAGCTAGGAAATATTCTGAAGTGAAGATCAAAGAATTCAGCTGTCAGATTAGCATACATAAGTTTCATGGCCTACTGGTATACTTTCGAAATAAAATCTCATTAATTTGTGGACAAATGTTATTCTCCTTCCTATGCAGCTTATGCAGTTTATTGAGGAAGATATGAAAGTATATGGGGAAGTATGGCTGACAGTCTCTGAAATTATCAATTTCCTTTTTTCCCCTTTGCCCAAGACACAACAATTAACTTCCCCAAAGCCATCAGAGATAGTTCACATTGAAGAATACAGTATAAATTATATTTGTATTCTGAAGCCAAGTCTTGCTTGAAACAATATTCCAGTCATGTCAGGAAATCCTGGCATCTAAGCTGGCATCTCTGACAAAGAGTTTTGAGAATTATCTTTAAGCTTTCACTGGGGGAAATATTCTGATAGAGAACTGCACATGAAAAATGTAAATAGTTTAGTTCCCTTTTCAAGTCTGCAATATTTAGTCAGAAGAGCTTTCACAGAAATTGAGCAATAACCTTACTACGGCACACTTATGTAACTTCCAGAGAGAAGCTAAAATGAATGTACACTTAAAACAATGAACTAATTAGAATTTTGTGGGGAGGTCAGGTTTCCAGTTTTCACAAGAGGACAAAGTTGTCAGTCTGAAATCAGCTTTATGAATATATTTTCAGTGTAAACTGATTTTCAAGTACAAGTTTGATATGTACTGCAAATGGCAAGGACAACTAAAGGTCTACATACAAATCACAAAAGTTCTACCAAAATCTAGAGAAATAAAGGCAGCACATCTCAGAAGAACAGTAAAATGAGTCTTGGTTTCCTTAGCTCCTTGCTTTTCCTCCTTTTGACTTGACATAAATAATGTCCTGTTACCTGCTGTAGTGACTTCATAGAAATAAAACCAAGGAAAAAGAGTAAATCTTTAGCAGCATGAACCAAATATGGCTATCATTAATCTTAGGCATCATTAACAAAATCTAAGAACCAAATATATTACTTACAGCCATTTTCCATTTTTCTGATTTTGCATTTCCAGCATCCATTTTTATAGTTAAGCTTAGAACATAACTTTGTATCCTAATCACTAAAATAAATGAAACATCATGGATGTCCTTAAATATTCAAAAAGGCTCTTAATGGGTACTAAGCATTTTAGATATAGAATCAGAGAAATGTAGGTCTGGAAGGGATTTCAGAAGGTCACCTAAGCCCATCTGTCTACATACAGGCAATATGAAATATATTAAAGTCCATCCCAGAGAGATGTTTGCTAAACCTCTTCTTAAAACTTCTATAATAAAAATTTAACAACTTCCATGGGAAGCGTATTTTAGTGTTTCACTACCCTTATAGTTGGAAAGTTTATCTTACTTACCTTTGCTACAAATGTAGGCTAGCAATGAGGATATTAAGAGAAACTTCTCAATTATAATGATCATGAACTACCTCCAAGACTACCTAGAGAAGCCATTATAATTTTCAAAGACATTCTGGTGTTTGATACACATACAATTATTTAGTTATAAAACTGAAATCAGAATTTCTTTATATGGATTCAATTTACCTTTAAACTCTTAAATCAACAGGATGTAGATGTAAAGTTGATGTCAACTGACAATCCTGGATTATGTGGTATACCTTCAAATGAATAGTTAACTCAGCACAAAAAATATCACATCATTTATAAGAAGAATTTTCTTGCATTTTAAACACAGGGATGGTGTTCTGTATTTTACTCCAATGCGAAGTCTTGACTTTGAACAAATTGCATAATCTCTCTCTATCTCTATTTCATCTTTAAAAGGACAATAACATTCATATCAAAGGTTTTGTGAGGGCTACTATATAGAAAATATTTTAAATGCTAACATGAGGAGTGCTGTTTATTTACAAATTCACCAGATCATACAGAAGTATGGCACGTCTATAAGCAAATTTGATGGGAGACAAAGAACAAAAGAGCAAATAAGATACCACTTCTTCAAAAAAGATATTTTGGTATTGGCTTTTAAACTGATCTAAATTGATTTCTGTCTGCTGATAGTATCTCATTTCTGTTCATAAACAGTGTATGACATATGCTGAATTCAAGATAAAAATAGATTCATTTCAAAATCAGATGAAGTACAAAAGCCACAGCAGTGATACAGTCTGCAACTGTGTAAAAGATACCATAAAGTCAAATTGCTCTATTTCAATGCTTCCTGAAATCAGGGCATTTTGAATCCTGATTACCAATTATTTAGAATGCTAACTTTAGAATAGTCAAGTTAAGATACAATAAAACTGAGATACCATTTCATAGTTCATTCAATCATGCACAAAATGGCAAATGTTATGTTCTATCCTAAGCATTTCTACCTTGAACCAAATCTCATCTAAATTCAGGCTATATTTTTTAAGGTTTTAGCATAAACCATATTGACATCAAAAAGGCTTGAGGCAGCAAATGTCCTGGTTTCCATATAAAACTTTTTCTACTATGATAAGGAATTTCTTGTCATAGGATTTTTGCAATATTTTCCCTTGATCATATTTTAAAAAAATTAAATACTGCATTAAGATTTCAAATAGAATTAAAGTTTCATCTTATAGTCACTATTTCACATTCTACATTATTTTCCCCAATTAAAAGTAATATTTATAAAACAAAATATTAAAAAAAAAATCTGATATTGTTTCAGACTTGCAGTCATGAAAACAATTATACTGCTTGGCTTCTGGATTTAAAGCTTTTAGCCTTGTTATGCTCCTGAGATGTGTGAAACTGTCTCATTTACAAATATAGTAAGAAGACCTAGGGCCTGATCCTGCAGTGGTTATAAGCATCCTACAACATCCATTTGTTGGTGATAAAGAAGAGTGAATATTGGAGATGCAAGTTTCTGCTGGATCAGGTCTTAAGTGTAAGTGCATTATACAACACATTATAAGGTGACATCTCAAAATAAAATACTGTGGTTTTATGTAATGCAGAAGTAACATATAGAATTTACATATAGTAATAATTTATTCTGAAATGTTCATTTTAGTCTCTGTTGAGATATCACTCATATCTCATTAATAGAAGAACAGCCACCTCACCTCAAGTACCAGAATATATAACAAGTTACAGCATAGCAAAAAAAATCTACTTACTTTAAGATAAAATCTAGTTCAGATAAAATAATTTTTTTCAAGGTTTTACAGTTACACAGTTGTCTGGTTTTTTGTGGAGCACAAAGAAAGTGTAAATTGTTACACCATAACTATCTACGCACATTATGTGACTGCAGATATGTTAATCATTACTTCAGAAAATGAACCACCAGTTCTATACATGCAGAAAAGCAGGCTGGGAAAGCTTGTTCAGGAGAAACCATAATACTGTGAATTTCACAGCCACATGATTAATTATTGTGTTAGAAGGACTCACAAATACTAAAACTTAGTTACTTTTAAAAATAAATAATACCAAGTCTTCCCTGATGTCGTTTAGTCAGTCTGTAATCCATAAATAATTGATAAAGCAATATGACTGTATCATCTCTATTTGTAATGCTCATGATTTCAAGACAAGCAATGTCTAAAGGATCATGGTGTGGGATGCTAATTAAATATGATAAACAAACTGTACAAATATAATTGCATTAGCAATTTTATTCCAAGCTGTCAATTAGGCATTCCTCCAAAATATTACTGGTGAAGACAAAGTATACTATCAAACATGGCTTCCAGAACAAGGACCCTCTAACAAGAATCAAATCTATTTACAAAAGATAAAAACAATAAAGCCAATACTCGGTCTTTTAAAGTTTCATTTGAAACAAAATTTCTAAATAGCTGCTCTATATAATACATCAATTGCATTTATTTTTTGATGTACTTATACAGAAGTCACCAGGTAAGAGCCAGAATGATGTTTAGGACTATGAGTTTCACTGGAGTCTGTATTTTCAGTCTTTGAATCACATTTCTTTGTGCTGTTATTTATTGGTGTTGGTATTTGTGATGGCCGAGCAGAACTGTTGTCTGCGCTACTCTTCCTGGGACTTGGACTATAGTTGAAAGGAGTCACTCTTGCTGCAACAGTACCACTTGGGGAGTTATGTTTGCTTGAACTACTGGAAATGAATGGTGTACGCTCACTAACAGTACTTTCATTATTTTCTGGTGCAGGAATAAGATTATTCTGTACAAGTTTTGCTTCTGTTCCTTTCTTGTCTGGACTGCCAATCTGAAAAAAAGAGTTTGGACAATTTTCTAAACGAATGGTATGAACAGGAACATTTCCATTCCCTGGATTTTGTTTTTCATTGATCTCTTTAGAATCTTTATCATTCACACTCCCTTTCTCTGAAACACTGTCAATAACAGGGGGAGTATTTCCAGTTGGGGATCTTCCAGAGCGAGGTTTATTAATAGGGCAGTCCTCTATCCTCACCCACACATTCTCTGTCTTAGACACAGCTGGTGCCATCTGATAAATTAGAGTTTTGGAATCAGAGTCATTTGTTGCACCTGAGGAAGAATACTGAGGATCATTCATTATTTGAGGAATTTCATTTTCTTTTATTTTTCTCCAAGTACATTTTGCTGGTGCTTGACTTTCTTTACTTTGTTTGTGTCTAGAAACAGAATTTCCATGTTGCTTTTCATCTTCACTTTTTGCCTTTTCACTAGATTCTGAAGAAGCTGACAGAATTGAGGAAGAACTTCCAGTTCTTCGCCATGTGCTTACATGAGGAAGTGATGAGGAATGCTTACTATGTTCACGCTTCCATGTTCCCGATCTATTTATTGGTAATCTAGATGGACTCTCAGAATGAGAACGAGCTATGTCATGATGTTTTGCTGGTCTCCCATCATATTCTACAGAAGGACTCAGATTAGGGGGTAAATTTTGCCAACCACTAGGCTGGGCAGTTAAATGAGTGGATAAAGACATATCAGGAAGAGATGTACTTAAAACTGGAGTCTCTATTTGGGACCTAGAGGGAGAGCCTGGCCTGTAGGGAGACAGAGATTCAAATGAAGCAGACTCTTCTGATTTCTGTCTTAGAGTTGGACTTGAAGCTTCTTTAATAAAAGTTGACTGACGAACCAGAACAGGTCTTTCAGATCTGTCAGATTCACTTCCGCTAGATTTTGTAGATGACATTCTGGATAGTTCAGCCTTTTTGTTTGATCCACCACTATTGAGAATTTGGTTTAATCCTTTTGAAGCAGTCTCACTTCTGGGAATGCCACTGCTACTCTTTGGTAAGACAGTTTGCTTCGTAAGGTTTTGTTGGCTCATCTGCCTGCCTGGTGCTGTATATAACATTCTTCCTGAAGATTTAGTTGAAGCTGTACTAGGAGATGATGTCCTTGTCAACTGAGACAATTTGTTGGGAGGACTTATACGATTTCTTCCTGGGGAAACTGAGTTTCGGCCTGGAGATTGCAGAGGCCTGCTTAATGGCTGCTGTTGAGGTCTAGAAGGAGTAGAGTCTCTAGATCCTGATCTAGAAGGTCCTTTACTTGATCCACTCTGTTGAGATGGTTGCCTAGTTACAGGAGCTGACTCAGGTTTCACTGATGACTTGATTCCTCTTGGAGAACTAAAGGAACTTTGGCCTTCACTGGGACTCTTGGAGTTTGTATTTTTTAGTGGGGGACCTTTTTTGGAAACAGGGCTAGTACTTGAGGAACTATTTTGAACCCCCAGAATATGAATCATTTTCCTACCACATGAAATTGCAGTCATACTTGTTTGCTGTGGTTGCTTTAACTGGCTTGAAACTTCTGAATTGGAACAAGCTTTTCCTGTAATTATACTTTTATATACTTTTTTTCCTCCTTTGATTCCCTTATTTTCAGATTCTATGTTTTTATACTCCAATGCACTTTTCTCCCCTGGTTTAAGAATTCTTGGACCTTTATTACTAGTAAAAGGCTTTTCTTCTTGGTCTGGGGTAAGATGAAATGGTGAGCCTAGAGAAATACCAGATTTTAATGAAAGGATAGAGTCAGAGTCTGATGAAGCTTGTCTAGTCAGTGATGCAGCATCTGCAGCTTGGTGCAAGCTACTAACTATAAAATTTGCACCTTCTTGTATAGCTTTCCAATCAAAGTTCTCCAAATCAGGTGAGAAACCATGTTCTGAATCCAGCCTCTGTATCTCTCTCAAATCCAGTGTTAACTCTTCTGCCAGTATATCACCCATATTTCTGGAATTATTTTTTTCAGCTTCACTCTTTACTTTTGAAGATTTTTTCTTTTTAGGCATAGCAAAACTAATGCATTCCTGCAACAGATCATCTTCTGAGTCAATACTAAGAGAACTCAGAGAGCTGTTTCTAGAGAAACATACAGGAGTATCTTCAACATGAAATGATTTAGGTGCATAACCAGAAATCTGTGGTCTATTTGATTCTATCTGTGAATCAGGAACCTCAGTTTGTTTTGCAGGTTCACTTTCTTTGTTGTTGTTTTCTTGATCAATAACACTGAGGGAACTAAGAGATGAATTGTGAGAAAAACATACAGGTGTGTTTTCGATAGAAAAATTCTGCATTTTCTCATCTGTAGCTGCTCCTCTGTCTGGAATATCTTTAGTTGACTGAGAGAAAGTTTTAGGTTGGTTTCTGCCTGTTGGGTATTTTTGACAAACTTGTGTCCCATTACTTGGTTGCTGATTTGAAGACTGTTCTATATTATTGTAGTCTTCCGTTTCTGTTTCCTTTGCTTTTCCTTTTCGCAGTTCTGCCTTCTCCCTTGAAAGGTCAACATCATCATCATCATCATCAAAATCTAAAGAACTTAGGGAATCATTCTGTGAAAAAGAATAAGGAGTTCCCTCAATAGGCGTGTAATGATGAGGGGAATCAAATGCAAAGCTTCCTTTTACACGCTCTTCATTATTTAGAAGTTTGTCATTAAAATATCTTGAATTATTTTTAAGATTCTGTTTCTTTGTGTGTCTGTTCTCTGAATAGCTTCTTTCATTATTAATATAGCTTTTAGGCTCTGTGTTTTTTCTTACATGTGCTCTATATTCATTATTTTGGGGAATGGACTTTTCTAACTGATTTTTGTTACTTACAGATAAAGATGCTTGTTGAATTTGATCCATTATCTTCTTCACTCTGAAAGGTTTGTGACTTTTTCCTTTTGGCATAGCTGAGTTAATACATTCGGCCAGGATATCACCCTCTTCTGTTTTGTCATCATCCAGTCCTGGGGCAGTCTTAGTTGAGCTTTTTGCTCTCTCAGAGTCATCTGTACTTATACCTTCTGTATGAATGGTGTCTCTCTCTTCAAACTCCCCCGACTCAGCCCTTGTACCCACATTCTCTACATTGGCCAACTCATTTGGTAGTGATTCTATTGTGAGGTCACTCAAAGATGTAGCTGTTGAAAAATTTATTGGTGTATCCTCAACAAAATATACCTGTGGCATATCATCTCCAGGTGTAAAACTCACATGCTTTTGGGATTGCAATCCAGTTTGTGAAGGCAAAAGTTTGTAAACTGGCAGTTGGCTTGGCTTTATGGTTACAGGAGGAGGTATTTTTGAAGTAGATGCTTGAGAAGGCTTTTTGGTTTTATGTGAAGATTTTGTTGGCATTGCAGAAATAATACATTCTTCCAATATTTCAATATCATCATCATCAGAATCATCCATAATGTCTTTTTCTGCTTCAGTAGGCTTCTCTGATTTCTTCTCTTGGTTATCCTTTGTATCATCTGTCTGTTCAGGTTCTGCTTCATTTCCATGTTCATTTTCATGTACAGGAGGCATTATTCTTAACTCTACAACTTTCTGTATAAACGGTTCATCAAGACTCAGACCACTTAGGCTAGAAGAGCAAGAAAATCCATCCGGTGTACTTTCTGTGGCAAAATGTAATAATGTATCAGCATCTGGCAGTAACTGAACTCTTTGAACAGCTTCATTTATAGTTACCTGTCTAGGAACAGACTCTCTCTTTTCTGCATTAGGTACTTTGCCTTTAGCTACTTCCCTCTTTATTTGAGCTCCTTGAGCAGGGGGTGGAGTTTTACTTCTGCTTGGAGGCATTGTTTGTCCAGGGCTGTCTGGAAGATCACTGGGACTTATAATACCACTTACGATTCCACTGCAAGGCTCACTTTGAACTGAACTAGCAATTGAATGGCTTTCGAAACTATCCAGAGAACTTACAGAAGTACATCTGCTAAACATGAGTGGACTCTCCTGCACATAATGTTCTGGTGGACTTTTAGGAGTATGTGCACCACTCTTTGAGGGAGATTTGGCACCTGAAGAAAATTCAACAGCTTTACTTCTAGAAGAGTCAAAAGTAGATAAACTAGGAGTCTGAAGTATACTAGATTTTGTTCTGATGTGCTGAGATGCTGATGCAACTTCACTTACTGCACTTTCTGTAGACAGAATCCCATTGTTTTCCTTTAGTTCTGCTATCTGCAATGTGTTGTTAGCATCTGTCACACGTGTGGATTGATCATGTCCTATTTCATCTTCAGCTGATGACAAAGATGACAAAGAGCTACACCTTGAAAAACATATTGGTGTATCTTCCACACAGTAAGTTTGTATAGTTTCCTGATTAATAGAGGGAGTCTTACATGAGGCAGTCTTTTGAGCATGACTGCTTCTACTCTGTGCAGAACTTGGGTGAAGCTGATTCTGTCTCTCTGAACTACCTGAAGGGCTTGATATGTTCCCACAGCTTGAGGAAATATGGTCAGTTTTAGTGCTTTGCACTGATGAACTGTTTGAAAAAGTAAAAGATGGCTTCTGAGAAGAGGGAGGAACTTCTGTTAAATATTTTAGACTATAATCAGTAGGCTGATCAACATGATGTTCCTCTTCATTGTACTTTATGCTATAATTGGTTGGTCTGTCTTCTTCCTCTCTGTGTTGTTCCTCCTCAGAGTAGTGTTCACTATAGTTGGTTGGTTTATCATTGTCATAATCATCAACCTGGCACAAGGACTGGTTTACTTTCTGATTCATTCCAAGAGCTGAGCCTACTCTGCTCTGCTCTGAACCATTGGATCTTCTTGATCTAAAAGAAGAAACACACTCTTGCTGTCCAAAAGGTGACTGATATTTCATGTGCTTATCATCTCCACTTTCAGTGTACATGGAATAAGTTGCATTTTGGCTCCTTAACTGCCTTTGTTCATTTTGTTTTATTTCATCATCTATTATATGCTTAGGCCTTGCCCATCTTTCATTCTGAGAGGGACTTTGCCTTCCAGAATTTAACCGTTCATCTGAATATTTAAGACTATAATTAATAGGAGTGTCTAGCTCTTCATCATTGTCATCCATATGATTTGCACTATGTATCTTATATGCCAAGTTAGCTGGGTATTGACCATAACTATGAAATTTACTTTCATCATCTTCCGAGTAAGATTCAATGGAAGGTATCATTTGGCCTCTTTTACCATAACCATCACTGCTGATAACACTATTTAAGCTATCATTTGAAGCTCTCTTGTATTCCATTTTTGTATAAAGCATAGGACATATCCTGTTTGAATTCTCAGATTTAGGAAAGTATGTATTTGAGTGAGTATGGGCAGCAGCTGTTCTTGGAATGTTTCTGTCTTCTGTCAAACAGTGCATTTCAGAAGTGGAACAAGAACTTCTGTCTTCTTGCGGAATATGCATGCTTGTTACTTCTTCCATAACTTTGGCAATCTGAGATGCAGCAGTAATCTGCATTCCTATTCTCTTAGAGGAGTTCCCAGTATTCTCTGTAGCTGGATGATAGCTATTTAAACCTACTGCTCCATCCTTATCGAGACTTCTGTCTTTCTCAAATTGAGAGTTTTCTATGTTTCCTCTACTAGAGGAAGAGGAGCCAGGCAATACTGTACCATTTAAATATGGTGAAAGTACAGTCATATGTCCAGTATTAAAACTCTCTAATCTGCAAATCTCATCATCATGTCCCCTGGAATCCAAAACATACTCACTGTATATATTTTGCTTATGTCTCTGCTTATTATGGTGAGATGCTTTTGGGCTTAAATTATCTATGTTGTCAAAAGTCTCTGATAAATGCTGAGCATCTAATTCTGCTTCCAGTGCCTTTTGTTTTCTAACGTGAAGAGATGGTAAACTTGATCCTGGAGACATAATGTTGGCATCCTTATATTTTGCTGGCCTATTTGCCACCAGGTTTCTTAGAGCTGCAGCACTGCCCATTGCTATCATTTTGTGTTTTGAGTGAATGAGATTTTTGAGCATGCTCACTGCTCCCATGTCCCACAGCGCCTCCTGATCTTTTGCATTTCGTGCTGAAAGATTCCACAGGGTCCCACATGCATTACTGACTATTGTCAAACTGTGTGACTTCAAATGCTGTAACAAGGTTTGTAAGCAGCTGTTCTCTCGCAAAATTTGCCTGGTGTTGCGTGATTGAAAACAAAAATCAGTAAGTGGCATTTCAAAAGGATAAGAGACAAAGCAAAACAAAAACCTATTATGCTATAGGCAAATTTAATCCATAGTAAGGATAATGATGAATTCTTCAGTGTAAATTTATCTTAATTTTTCCTCAAGTTTTCATCTGAATGTTAATCAAATCCTATACAAATATGAAGTGTGCTCCCACACTATCCTTTCCATATAAACCATTCCAAGTGGTTTTCTATGGCTGATATTAACTTATGAATTTCCTCTCTTTTTCCAGGAAAAGCTTTTAGTACAACCCATCATTTAACAAGCAGCAGATGTATGAAACCTTTTGCATGCTCCTGTTGTCTAAATTAAATACTTGCCTTATCAAATCCATTTAAAAAATTAATGCTTAATTACTATACTTAAAATGCACATTCCTATTAAGACTTGGTCATAGAAACTATTAAATATACTTTTGGTACCACTGCCGATTCTCAGAAAAACAGAAAGCATATTCACCTGTGGTCCTCATTAGTAGCAATTAAGCTAGAAACATTTCTTAATATTCCTCCTCCACTTTCTATGATGGCTAAAGTGTTTGTTTGGCTCCGGTATGTCAGTGTACCAACTAGAAATGCAAGAGCACCATCAACAGCACATATATCACCTTTGTTCTCAGTACAGTGTGCTGACAAATTCCATAAGGCACTCAAAACGCTTTTTAGGGTGGATTCCTAGGAGAATAATAAAATGACAGAATTAGAGAGTTTTCAACCATTGATCATAAACCCTCAGAAGTATGTAAGTTAGCTTCAAGGAGGTAGTGACAAACTTGTTTTTCTAGCTCTCATGGATGCAAAGATAGCTTTGAAAATGTGAACCAAGAATAGCCTAAAGAAATAATTCCTGCTGAACCTGCACACAGTCTAAAAATACATCTCAGAGACACAAACTACCTCACTTATTCTAATCCAGATTTGCAAATAACAGAATTCATTAAACATGGAATTTAACTTCTTTCCAGTTCACTGCAGAATTTGACAAATGAGAATTAAGTGTGTTTGAGGCTCTGCTTTCTCTGCTGATAAACTAGAGGCAAGCAACAGTGAACACATAACTACTTTTGTTTGCTTCTCTCTCCTTTCCTCAGCTATGTATTTGCTATCGCTTGACAGAAAGCTTCAGAAGTATGCTCCACAATACTTGTCAGCTGCCATAACAGTAAAAAGTTTGTAGATTAGCTGTCAGGGGACACCGGGATGAAATATAATCCCATTGGGATATCAAGTAGACATCTCTAGAATGACAAATTCACAAAATCAGAAGAGGGTTTTATTAAAACCGCACAATTATAAAAAAGGCTATTGGAACAGTACAGCTCATGAAACTGAAGAGTGAAATCTATCAACCCTTGTAAATAAAATTACAGAAACACTAGTAGTTCTCAGATGTCATGGCTACCTTGTGATCTGCTGCCCAGTTAACTCAAAGCAATTCTCTTCAAAGGAAAGTACCTGAAACACCGCAAATATCTGACTAACTGCTTATGTGCAAAATTAATGCAATCTCTCCAAAATTTATCTCATAATCATATATGATACCTTCTTAACTTCTAAAGCACATTCCGTCAATGCTTTCACACTTCCAACTTCACGTAGAATCTTTTTACTGTTTACATCTGCTCGCCAGGACAAGTTCCTCAAAACACTTGCAGTGACCTGCAAAACATGAAAGAAAAATAATGTCTCTCAAAATAGCTACTCCTTTAGTAGGTTATCAGCATTTCCTCCTGGATTTCTGGAACATTATAGAATTAATTAACAGTGTCAATGTTCAGCTGCTGAACTACCTTTTTTGCTGAAATTCACTTTTTGTTCTATTGCCAGCTAGACTGTCCTAAGATTACAATATGAAGTTTGATCAAAGGTACTGGATTTTGTGTATAAAATAAAGATCTGAAAGTAGATTCCCTGCTTTCCACACTGGCTGAAAAATTGGGACCAAAACCTCAGATTTGTGCTCTACTCTGATATCTGCTGTAGACTTATTATGTAGTCTCAGGAGAGAGATTGATATAATTTTTTTCCTCAGCTTTTCCCCTTGTAAAATAGGACAATCATACTAACCTGTCCCTTAGAGGTATGTGTCCTGGTTTGAGGTAAAACAGAACCAACTTTCTGTTCAGTAATTTTACTTCTTAGCTAGGCCTCTTCTAACTCTCTGAAACTAATGACATATTGTGCAGAAAACTGTTTGTTCTCAGAGTGATAAGAACAATGTTTATAGTTAATGCCAAGGTCAGCTAACTTCATTATTTGCCCCACTGGAGGGTCAGAAAAGGAAAAGTGTAGAGGGGTCCCACCTGCAGGGAGGAGCGAACAAGACAGGTGACCCAAAATTGACCAACAGGGGTATTCCATTCCATCTGCCCCATGCTCAGTATAAAAGCTGAGGGATCAAGGAGTCAGCCCTCTTTCTTCAATGACCAACATCCGAGGAGGACCCCGTCTGTTCATCTGCCTTTGATCCCGATTCGTGTGTTCCTGATTCCAGCTGTGGAATCCATTTCCCACCCATCGCTGAGTCCAGCCTGGGACTTCCCCAGTGCCTGCCGGTGACGTCATCCTGGAAGTTTGATACGGTTTTGTATATACTGTATCTATGTCATTATTTTCTTTTTATTCTATTATTAATATTTCATTAATATTCATCAAGTAGTTTAGTTTCTTCTAAACTTGTAAATCTCTTTATCTTGCTCCTTCCTCTCCTTGGAGCAAGAGGTAGGGGAGAGCATCTGTCATCTTGTCATTGGCCAGTCCAGCCCAAACCACGACAGTATGGTATGATTACCTTTATTAATGGTTATCAAGATCTTTGAATACACTGTGTCTTTTATAATCAGAATAGTTTTCCATCAAAGATGGGTAGCCATTCAGCCTAGGTTCTTGTCTTGGCAGCAGCTAGACTGAGATGCTTCAAAGTAAAGTGCAACTGTCAAGACAGTGGACAGTTATTAAATATTTAACTCCATCCATTTATGGGCAGCTATAAGCATGTATATCCCTCATAAAAACATATTTGATAGAATACTGTTATCTACGGATGTTCTCATTGTCACAAAAGTGTATAACCTTGTTGGGTTATGTGATAAAAGCTCATCTGCACACCCACAAAGGAGCTCAGAGAGGCAATGGTAGGTGGGGGACCCAAATAATACCCTGCCCCAGCTCCTCCTAGGCCCATCACAGGAGCCAGCAGCCCATCACAGACCCATCTGCAGAAGCCCAGAGGAGCACAGGGATGCACATTGGCAGGCGGGAACCCAAATTAAGGACTCAGAAGAAAGGACACTCCCAAGGCTGTCCCAGAAGAGCCATCAGCCCCGTTATCCAGGTGTGAACCCCATCAAGGCGAGCACTCTCCGAAGCACCTTTCAGACTGAGAGGAGTTACTGCCCTGGGGTAAAGGACACATTATGGGATGCAATGGAAGAGCATTTCGGGACTGCACAGGACTTATTATGTGATGTTTAGGGGAGGAACCAAAGGAGAGGAAAAGGGGACATCTAGGTGATATGGGGAGAAACAAGTGTAGGAAAATAGAGAAATTTTGGGAGAAGAGGGGCTGGTCACATATAAATAGCTTGCTGGTCGATATGCTGGTCTGGCTACACCCTGCACTTGATATGTTTTATACCTATTCTTTTTCCTGTGTCTGTCCTATCTTCTTATTAAATTCCTTTCTAACTCCCTGGGTGAGGGTCATAGGGGCCCATGTGTCTGTGGTGACAGTAACAGAAGCGAGTGCAGGTGTGCAAGTGAGCGTGTGAGACTAGCAAATATCAAGCTGGACTAGCTGGTAAATAGGTGAAGTGGCCTAGGAGCAAGGGGGTGAGTGTGTCTATAAGGCCCAGCTCTGTCTGTGTGAGCATCTGTGTGTCTCTAGGGGCAAGAGCATGGGGGGGGTCAGCTATTGGGACTTGGAAAGTCCTGGACAGCTCTGCATGTGTGTGTGTGCACAAGAGAGAGATGGTCTGTACCAGCAACTGAAGTAGGGCTGTGGTCTCAGGGACTCCTATGTCCAGGCACCAGCAACTGGGGAGACTGGGATCCAGGAGTCAGCTACTGGGCAGACTGAGTGTCTGAGCCCAGCTGCTGGAGGGATCCACCTTGCACATATGCATATATATATTCTCATTACCGGATCTCCATCCCGCTCAACCAGAGAGGGGAGCAGGATAAGGCTGTTGCTGTGCTTGTGGGAGTGCTCTGCATGTCCGTCTGTGATCTTTGTGGCCAGCTGTGTACCTACATATATATGTGGTGTATACATTTACTGTGTGTGTGTGTGTGCCTACTGGGAATACATTTTCATCCTCACTACTGGTTGGATCTGGAGGCAATGGAGCTGCAACGGCCTCACCTCTGTTGGGATACTGGATTCGGCCCTCCCTAGCAAAGTTTTTAAAAATATTACTGAACTATTGGTCTTGACATTTAATGGTTAATTTAAATTTGTTGTTTTTCATTTCAATGATAAAAATGAGTAACTGGCACAATTTACCTGTGTTACATCATTCCTTATGTTGTTTTACCTCTCTCATGTCCCCATTTGCTTACGGCCAAACCAGTCCGTCTTTCAATACTTATAATACCCTTTCAATATAAACATCTTTCAATGTTTAAAATCACTTATTTTACCTATCTCAAATCTTTTCTACATTTTTTTGATCATTAGCTGATCAGAAATAAAAAAAATATTCCATCTTTTGCAAATTATTCTTTGCTTTTTAAACACTTGCTGCATATTGAGCAGGTGCTTTTGTGCTTGTCACTACAGTGATTTCAAGCTCTTGTTTTAAATAAGCTGCAACCATTCAGAAAAGTAGTAATGCGTATGAACAGTTGCATTTACTTCTTCCAACATACAGTACTTTCCATTTAAATAATGATTTCCTGTGCTGCTTATTTTAAAAAGTTTTATACACTTCTGGACTTCCTCACAGTCCTCTTTAATCTTGATGAATCTAAATAATTATACAACACTGGCACCCCGCAATTGACTTCCTTTTCAAGAGTCCTAAATATACTTAATATCTGTCCTAATAACAAATCAGAGACTGTACCAAGTATCCTTTATTGTAATTTTAACTATTTTCTCAACCATAATTACTTAGCTTCTCAAGTAGTGGGGAAATTCTTTTTGTCAACAGTGTCTTTAAGATAGAAAGTCTATTTTACTTAAAATTGTTCTTTTATCTTTTTTCTGATGATTCACTCAAACTGCGAGGAAAACAGGGGTTTCCTTTCCAAAATCTGTTCTGATTTATTTACATTATCTATTTATTAAAGTGTATTATAATTTCATATTTAATATTTTTAACTTCCACACCACTGAATAAAAGTTCAGTGCTCTCAACTTTCAGGATCGCCCTAAGCACTTTATAAGATTTAAGAAAAGACTGTTTATTTACAGGATATTTTTTCTTTACACAGCATGAGACACTGGAAGAGACACACTGGTTTAACACCAAACACTGCTGACACTTGAACAAAGTTTCTCTAGGAGGAGGTGCTGGTGTAAAAAGTGGGTATATATGTACTAAGAGAACAACCTTATCAAGTGTCATACAGATTCTCCTTTGAAGTAGAGGTTCCTCTACTGTTATTAGTCTATTATTTATTTGCTGCTAGTGTAGGAGGAGTCTCAGATGCCATGATACTGCATTAACCCTCAGAGTAATTCTAGTCTATTAACACTATCACTAGTAAACTAAATCAGTGAATTTCAGATTGCTCAAACTTATCTTGAAAACTGAACTTCCACTAACAGATCAGGGTCATAAAAGTGAGTTTTATAGCTGATATATATATACTTTGGTGAGAAAACAGAATTTGACCCAGAGTTAAGCATTTTTATAACCACAAAGTTGTACTTCATAATTTACAGAACAAATACAGGTACAAACTTTGCATCAAAGCTAATGCTGACAAGATAACATAAGGATGAGTATGAAGAAGAAAATTAGACTGGGAAGGATGGAACATTTCAAAGATATACCCTAATTAAAAAAAGAGAAAGCGTTCTATGAACAGAGCACTAAAAATCATAGAATCATAGCATCATAGAATTGTTTAGATTGGAAAAGACCCTTAAGATCATCGAGTCCAACCGTTAACCTAACACTGCCAAGTCCACTACTAAACCATATCGCTAAGCACCACATCTACATATCTTTTAAATACCTCCAGGGATGGTGACTCAAACATCTCCCTGAGCAGCCTGTTCCAATGCCTCATAACCTTTTCAGCGAAGAAATTTTTCCTAATATTTAAACCTCCCCTGGTGCAACTTGAAGCCATTTCTTCTTGTCCTATCACTTGTTACTTGGGAGAAGAGACCAACCCCCACCTTGCTACAACCTCCCTTCAGGTAGAGAGCAATAAGGTCTCCCCTCAGCCTCCTTTTCTCCAGACTAAACAATTCCAGCTCCCTCAGCCGCTCCTCATAAGATTTGTTCTTTAGACCCCTCACCAGCTTTGTTGCCCTTCTCTGAAAACGCTCCAGCACCTCAATGTCTTTCTTGTAGTGAGGGCCCCAAAACGGAACATGGTATTCGAGGTGTGGCCTCACCAGTGCCGAGTACAGGGGGACAATCGCTTCCCTAGTCCTGCTGGCCACACTGTTTCTGATATAAGCCAGGATGCTATCGGCCTTTTTGGCGCCTGGGCACACTACTGGCTCATACTCAGCCAGTGTCATGAAAGAAGATACAAATTCAAGCATAAAAATAACTCATGGAGAGGCCAAATGAATGAAAAGAAAGGGGAGCAGAAATACAACATTTTCATACAACATTGTAACTCAATGAAATTGAAGGGATGCAAGATGATGGAAATGTGCAAGCCAAGTAAATATTTCATCTCAAAAGGAAGTACCTGCTGCAAGTCTTCACTTTCAGACTTCAATTGGGCTACAAGTGCTTTCATGCAGTCCTTCATAGAACATAATGTAGCCTGTTAGGAATCAGGAGAAAAAAGAAAATAAATAGAGTATTAAATGACTCATTAGGTGGCTTGATTGTGCACAATTCTTTGATATTTTAAGCTATTCATCTCTGAAGTTCAAAAAAGCTTAGTAAAATGTTTCCAATAACAGATATTTGATCTACAGTTATTAAAATGTTAAGCATAAATACCATTTTTTATTCTGGGAAATACATAAGTGGTGAAATCGTGCTAAATTTTATACTTTTGATAACAAGTCTAGGAACAAATCTGGAACACTAATAGTTTAGAAGCCTTCTTCACTATGTCCCGGATATGAAACTGGACACTCACCTGTAAGCTGGCAATGTGTTGTTACGTGATGTCTATTGAGTCTCACAATCATACTTTTTCTTTCAAATATACATGATATGAAAAGTAATACGACAATTTAAAACTGACACAAATACAACAACATTCCTGACTTCTGAAGACCAAGTTACTTTTTAAGAATACACTAGTAATTAAAAAACTGTAAGGCATACAGTGATATACAAGGTATACAATGGTTGTGACAAAGCACAATTAAAAAATTATTCAAGAACAAAAGTATGTTAGAAATGCATGATTCATTAGCTGGATAGCATGTACATCACTGAATATTTTAGTTTGTGCTATAAACCCAATAACTGCAGCTTTGCAGCAATTACTAATCAGATGATTTTAATAGGCAGTATTTTGTGAAGCACTTCATTTGTAGGAGGGGTTTGTTTCACTCTGTTTAAAACTGAGAGCAAAAAGTGAGTAGCATGAAATCTGGTTTTATTTTTGCAGAATCACAGAATGGTTGAGGTTGGAAGGGATCTCCAGAGGTCATCTGATCCAACCCCCCTGCTCAAGCAGAGCCAGTTGTCCAAGACCATGTCCAGATGGCTTTTGAATATCTCCAAGGAGAGAGACTCCACAACCTTTCTGGGCAACCTGTTCCAGTGCTTGGTCACCCTCACAGTCAAGAAGTGTTTCCTGATGTTCAGACAGAACCTCCTGTGTTTCACCTTGTGCCCATTGCCTCTTGTCCTGTCCCTGGGCACTACTGAAAAGAGCCTGTCTCTGTCTTCTTTGCACCCTCCCTTCAGGTATTTATACACATAAATCCCTGATCCCCCTTGAGCCTTCTCTTCTCCAGGCTGAACAGTCCCAACCCCCTGCCTGGTGCAGGAGTTCACTGCTAGTTACTGGCCTGCAACTAGACTTCATGCCACTGATCACTACCCTCTGGGCCTGGCTGTTCAGCCAGTTCTGAGTCCATCTCACTGTCTGCTCATCCAGCCCATACTTCATCAGCTTCTCTATGATGATCTGTGTCACCAGGTCCCCATCTCCTTCAGCAGCAGGCCCACATTTTCCCTAGTCTTCCTTTTGTCACCTATGTACTTATAGAAGCCCTTCTTGTTGCCTTTGACATCCCTCACTAGATTCAACACCAGGTGAGCTTTGGCTTTCCTAACCACATCTCTGCAAGCTCAGATAGTGTCTCTATATTCCTCTCGGGTTAAATGTCTCTGCTTCCACCTTCTGTATACTTCCTTTTCATATCTGGGTTTTGTCAGGAGCTCTTTTGTTCATCCATGCAGGCCTTCTGGCTTTTTTGCTTAAGTTCCTGCTTGTTGGGATGTAATTTTCATTCGCTCCTGAAGTGTCTTCCATTAGAGTAGAAAGATAAAAGTCTTGTCAGAATGAAGTTATTTGAAGATCCATGTCTTGGAAAACTCTGGGGCAAGAAATTATTAAAAATTTGTATCTTTTTGATAAGCAAAATCCTTGGTAGAAATTAGGGAATCTATTTTTTCCAGTCATTTGAAATAGCATCCATTATGAGCCAGACAAGCTCCAAACATTTAAGAAAGAGGATCCAGGTTGGAGACGTTTGCAAAAATTTGTCAGACAGTAATAATATTAGTAAATAAGTGATAACTTTACAAAATTTGACTAAATTAACAGGTTTAGTTCAAAATCCTCAGAAAAATCTATTATCCATGATCATTGGTACATTATGGAAAGATCTAGTGTATTGTTTACACATAAATAACGTCAATAGATAAAATCTTTACATTCAGTGACAAAATAGAAGTAACATAATTTAATACAAAAGCTGATACTATACTTTTATGATATAACATTCAGTTTGTGCTCTGTGTTAGGAACAGGATGGAATGGCAAAGTTTTGGGGGAATTTCTGTGTTGAGCCGAAATGCAATATTCTATCCCAGAAATGCAATAGCCTATCCCAGAGATTTTCATCACCTTTCTGAGAACTACAAGTCAAACACAGCTATGAACTGAAATTATTATATGTTTGAAATTCTATTTTTACCTTGTTTGCCACATCTCCAAAAGTCAAGTTTGTCAGAGCCATTCCAGCATATCTCCTTAACGTAACAATATAGTGATCACTTGTAAGTCCATACATTTCACAATCCACTTGCAACAGTTCTGCAATGGCCTGCAAACCTCCTTTAAAAATAAATAAGTAATAAAATGAATAATAATAAACAATACTACTACTACTACTAAATGTCAATCCTAATATCAAGAATACAGTATACACACATCAAGGAGTGAATCTCAAACATCTGAAAAACAAATGGCTCAGAAAGCTAAATAATAATTTCTTTAATACACTGTTAAATATTAACTCTGGATCTTGAATTGTGTGCTTAGTACAAGCTGAAAGGTATGGTATCATGATGTTGAGATTTTGGGGAAGATGAGAACAGATGCATTTATAAAGAAGTAAGAAGCACACCCATCTTTTAATTCCACACAGTCAAAAATCACATTTGACTGATGAACTCACACCAAATACATAAAAAGCTATTCATTAAATCTGATAATTATTAATTTAATAATTATTATCACTGAATCTTATTATTCCAGAAAAAATACATATATTTTTTTCATTGATAATGAAAAGTGTCAAATAATGGAAACTTGCGTGCACAGAATTGACTAAAGATGGACTAAAGCATTCAGGCTCTTATACAGGAACCAATATGTTTAATTCATGATGCAAAAAAACCCTCAGAAAGTAGTCTCCATTATAAGTCAAATACTTCTAAAATTGCAAATAGTTTTAGGACTCAAATACCCTTCCAAAACTCACAGCTCATGCCAGATATAAGAGTAACTTGCATAACAAGCCGTCTACTAGGAAATAGTCTAGCTATAAGTTCATTTAAACTGCATCAATCAGAGTTTAAACTAGTGGTTAAAAAAAAAGCCACATATTCAGTGAAGTATACAAGAAAGGAATGTCCACATTTTCAGGAAGCATCTCAAAGGAAGTTAGAGAAACAAATTTAGTCTTACCAAGCTCATTCATAGCATGCCTCTGTTCTTCATAAAATGAAAGTTTCATCAAAACACACACTGCAGGACAGATTTGATGATCAACTGGAACTGGCACTGATCAGGAAATAGGTAACTATTAGTATTTCTTAGATGTATAATTTTGTCTAGATCATAAGCTTTACAAAGAGAATCTAATCTTAAAATAAATAAAGTGCAGTTTTTTTCAGGGTTTGTATCTTCCCAGTAACTCAAGAACAGACAGTTAATTAAGAACATTACTAATAAATGTGAGTACACAGAAGCTTGAATATGTGCACATACAACCAAGATTACATATATGTACTAGAAAAATACTTGAAGCTGAAAAGACTCGTTATGGAAAAGAATTTAGGGAGAATTCTGAATGTATGTATTTAGTAAAAAATATGACTTCAAGTACAAAAAATTATCTATTTCATTGGGAAAAATAATCACAGAATCACAGAATGGTAGGGGTTGGAAGGGACCTCTGGAGATCATCTAGTCCAACCCCCCTGCCAGAGCAGGGTCACCTAGAGCAGGTTGCACAGGAACACGTCCAGGTGGGTTTTGAATGTCTCCAGAGATGGAGACTCCACCACCTCTCTGGGCAGCCTGTTCCAGTGCTCTGCCACCCTCAAAGGAAAGAGGTTCCTCCTCATGTTTAGGTGGAACTTCCTATGCTCAAGTTTGTGCCCATTACCTCTTGTCCTGTCCCCGGGCACCACTGAAAAGAGCCTGGCCCCATCCTCCTGACACCCACCCTTTAAGTATTTATAAGTGTTGATAAGATCCCCCCTCAGTCATCTTTTCTCCAGACTGAAGAGACCCAAGTCCCTCAGCCTTTCTTCATTAAGAGAGGTGTTCCAGTCCCCTAATCATCTTGGTAGCCCTTTGCTGTACCCTCTCCAGCAGTTCCCTGTCCTTCTTGAACCGGGGAGCCCATAATAATAATCTTAGTGAAACAAATCAGTAAGTTTAAATTTTCTGGTAGCATTAAATAATACATTAAATAAGATGTTTCTTTGGGTGTTATGTCCTGATGGTTAATTAAGCCCTTTGTTTCATAACAGAGATTTTTAAGTTCATAATTTTGTGAGCTAAACTTTCCTTAAAGCACAAATTGTATTGATGCACCTTATTCAGAGACCCACTTATACAAAATGATTCTTGCAGTAAAATCCAACATCCAGAATAGAGCCCACCGATTTCAGTAGTATTTCTGATATAGATGTCTACAGCATATCTTTACAAAATGGCAACTTCAATCCTCCCTTACTTAAGAAAAGCAGTTATTGAGTAATCTAGAAGGTTACATCTTTTTGCTTTTTAAAAAACAACTGTTATGTGAGAAAACTCCAATTCACTTAAATTGTCACTTCTCTGGTGTTTTAACACTCAACTATTTCTTATGTATCATGTTCTAAATAACAGTTCACATTATACTGAATAGACTGAAATTATTTAATTTGTGCCCTCTATCCCTTTCCTAGATGAAATTTTTATCTTCTGAACACATCTGAATGAGGAGCAATTTGAGATTATTTATTTAGATATATTTCATTATCCATTCAAAAGTAAAATAGCAATGAGTAGAAATTTATCTTTATTTTGTAGATTATAAATATAAACAACTAGAATTATATCTGGAAAGCATACCAAAGCCTATGATTTAAAGAACAAGTTTATAAATGAGATATCATATCTATAATAGACACTATTTCCTGATACTACCTGAACTTGAATATACATAAATAAAAGAATAAATATAAAAATAAAAGAAATCTTACATACATTCAACAAGAAGTCAGATAAAAGCTGAATTTTTTGTAAATTCACTGCTTGCAAAATATCCTTTAAACATCTTTATGCAGTTTACAGAACCTACTTGGGTTTTTGTCTTGGTCCATGCCTTCTTCATGTGCCTCCTGCCATTTCCAACACGTTTCACAGTAGGCACGTATTTGCTCCAAGAGATGAAGCATGTGGATTTCCTGTCTGGCTCGCTTATCATCAGGCTGGGAGTGAATGATGTTATGCAGTGCTGCACTGGCTCTGGCACAGGCCTCTTTACTACCACGGGAATTTCCTAACAGCACTGAGTCTTTGTCATTGCCATGTAAAAGCTGGATGAGGAGAGGAAGACATCCAGACTGACGCATAGCTATGCAGCTGTCTTGGGAGCTAGACATCGCTAGCAATGTCCGTGACATGTCATCTTTATCATGAGTACCAAGCATCGACAATAATGAATACACCATTTCCACCTGCAGGTCAAATGATTTTAAAAATACAATTACATTTAAAAAATACATATCAAATTAAAACAAAATTCTCAATAGCATGCATGAGCAAAAAAGAAGATGTATTTATGTAATGGCGCAAGAATTTTATAGCATCATAGAACCATCAAATGGTTTGGGTTGGAAGAGACCATCTAGTTCCAACCCCCCCTGCCAGGGGCACGGACATCTTTCACTATATCAGGTTGCTCAAAGTCCCGTACAATCTGACCTTGTATGTATACACTTCCAGGTATGAGACATCCATGACATCTCTGGACAACCTGTTCCGCTGTCTCACCACCCTCATTGTAAAAAATTTCTTCCTTTAATCCAATCTAAATCTACCTTCTTTCAGTTTAAAACCATTGCCCCTTGTCCTGTCACTACAGGCCCTAGTTAAAAAGCCTCTCTTCGTCTTTCTCATAAGTCCCCTTTATATATTGAAAGGCTGAAATAAGGTCTCCTCGGAGCCTTCCCTTCTCCAGGATGAAGAACCCCAACTCTCTCAGCCTTTCTTCATAGGAGAGGTGTCCCAGCCCTCTCACCATTTTTGTGGCCCTCCTCTGGACCCTCTCTAACAGGTCCATGTCTTTTTTGTGCTGGGGACCCCAGACTCATATACCTCATATCCCCAAGTCCTTCTCTGCAGGTCTACTCTCAATCCATCCATCATCCAGTTTTGTACTACTTTGAAATAAATAAGCACTATTAGTTCTTCACCATTTATAATCTTAATAAATCTCACTTAGTGGTTAAATGGCTAGAATGGTAATTATATCTAACTGTATTAATCTGCAAGACTAATGGCAAAGACTTCTAACTTTCCATTGCACACAAGAAATTAGAAACATACTAATGCAAGTGCTTTAGTTTGGGAATGCAGGAATATAATTTAAATTAATTTTACCTCAGAAGAGTATGTTCTGTATGAATCATACTTTCATGAAAAGATGCTCTTCAGTGAAAAATTATTTAATGTATGGCATTAAATACAGTTACTCCAGAAAAGATAAGACTGTTTACATTAATTTTTAACATACATTGTGCTAAAAATCTTACACATATTTTAATGTTTTCCAGGCCAAATTATTTACAGCTAATGCAAAATTGAAGAGTCAATTTAACACTTTCTTCAAGTTTACAGGGATAAAACCAATGGAGCAAACAAATTTTCATTTAGTACATACAGTATAAAGTACTAAGCATTTGTCCAACTAAATCAAGCCATGAAAAAACAGCATTACACATTTAACTCAGAGCAACCAAATTTCAAATTAAAAAATAGCAATTTTTGAGGGGTTCCTTTGGCTGCCATATAACATAGTGGTCAATGCACTATTTGGTTTGTCTTTTGCATTCTATTTCCTTCAGTAATAGCTTTAGATTGAGAAATGTGTTTGGTTCTTTTAGTGAACTTTTAGTAGAACAACATGATGTACGAGGTGTGGTGGGTCGACCCTGGCTGGATGCCAGGTGCACACCAAAGCTGCTCTACCACTCCCCCTCCTCAGCTAGACAGAGGAGAGAAAATATAACGAAAGGCTCATGGGTCAAGATAAGGACAGGGAGAGATCATTCGCCAATTACCATCATGGGCAAAACAGACTCGACTCGGGGAAATTAGCTTAATTAATTACCAATCAAATCAGAGTAGGATAATGAGAAATAAAACCATATCTTAAAACACCTTCCCCTCACCCCTCCCTTCTTCCTGGGTTAAACTTTACTCATGAGTTTTCTACCTCCTCCCCCGGAGAGGTGCAGATGGACAGGAAATGGGGGTTGTGGTCAGTTCATCACATGTTGTCTCTGCCACTCCTTCCTCCTCAGGGGGAGGACTCCTCACACTCTTCCCCTGCTCCAGCATGGGGTCCCTCCCATGGGAGACAGTCCTCCATGAACTTCTCCAACGTGAGTCCTTCCCACAGGCTGCAGTTCTTCACAAACTGCTCCAGTGTGGGTCCTTTACACAGGGTGCAGTCCTTCAGGAACAGACTGTTCCAGTGTGGATCCCCCGAGGAGTCACAAGTCCTGCCAGCAAACCTGCTCCAGCATGAGTTCTCCATGGGGTCACAGCCTCCTTTGGGCATCCACCTGCTCCACCGTGGACCTCCATGGGCTGCAGTGGAACAGCCTGTTTCACTATGGTCTTCTCCATGGGCTGCAGGGGAATCTCTGTTCCAGCACCTGGAGCACCTCCTCCCCCTCCTTCTTCACTGACCTTGGTGTCTGCATAGCTGTTCCTCTCACATCTTCTCACTCCTCTCTCTGGCTGCAGTTTGCATTGCTCAGGTTTTTTCCCCCTTAAATATTTTATCACAGAGGTGCTACCACCATCACTGATTGGCTCGGCCTTGGCCAGCAGCATGTCCATCTTGGAGCCGTCTGGTATTGACTCTATCAGACACGGGGGAAGCTTCTAGCAGGTTCTCACAGAAGCCACCCTTGTAGATCCCCTGCTACCAAAATCTGGTCACTCAAACACAATACTACAAGGTAATATTAGATACTATCTATAAACCGCAAACTCCTAAAGTCAAGAATACAGCAAATTCCAAAATCATAGCACAACATAAAGAAACTTTCAGAGGGAATTGCAAAGTAGCAGTGGGTGTGTTTCTTTAAAATATACCAACTAAGGAATAAATAAAACTTGCAGATTGTTATACAAAATTTTCTAATAATAACTACATTTTTGAACTGGTTACCAGACCAATGAATTATTTTATTTGGTTTCTCTAGCTCCAGAGCCCTCAGCACAGAAAAGACATGGAGGGCCACAAAAATGATCAGAGGAAGGGAACACCTCTCCTATGAGGACAGGCTGAGAGAGTTGGGGTTATTCAGCCTGGAGAAGGGAGAAGGCTCAGGGAGACCTTACTGCGGCCTTTCAGTAATTAAAGGGGTCTTATAAGAAAGATGGGGACAGACTTTTTAGCAGGGCCTGTTGTGATAGGACAAGAGGTAATGGTTTTAAACTAAAAGAGGGTAGATTCAGACTAGACATAAGGAAGAAATTTTTTATGATGAGGATGGTGAAACACTGGAACAGGCTGCCCAGAGAGGTGGTGGAGGCCCCATCCCTGGAGACATTCAAGGTCAGGTTGGATGGGGCTCTGAGCAACCTGATCTAGCTGAAGATGTCCCTGCTCATTGCAGGGGAGTTGGACTAGATGACCTTTAAAGGTCCCTTCCAACCCAAACTATTCTATGATTCAGTATATTCATTAATGACCTGGATGATGGGACAGAGTGTATCCTCAGCAAGTTCGCTGATGATACCAAACTGGGAGGGGTGGCTGATACTCCAGAGGGCCGTGCTGCCATCCAGCGTGACCTGGACAGGCTGGAGAGCTGGGCAGAGAAGAGCCTAATGAGGTCCAACAAAAGCAAGTGCAAGGTCCTGCACCTGGGGAGGAAGAATGTTAAGCACCAGTATAGGTTAGGGGTGGACCTGCTGGGAAGTAGTTCTGAGGAGAAGGATCTGGGGGTCCTGGTAGACAGTAAATTATCCATGAGCCAACAATGTGCCCTTGTTGCCAAAAAGGCCAATGGAATCCTGGGCTGCATAGGGAAGAGTGTGGCCAGTAGGTCGAAGGAGGTCATTCTCCCCCTCTACTCTGCACTGGTGAGGCCACAACTGGAATACTGTGTCCAGTTTTGGGCTCCCCAGTTCAAGAGGGACAGGGAACTGCTGGAGCGAGTCCAGCGAAGGGCAACCAAGATGATTATGGGACTGGAGCATCTCCCTTATGAGGAAAGGCTGAGAGAGCTGGGACTCTTTAGCCTGGAGAAGAGAAGGCTGAGGGGAGACCTTATTATGGCATACAAGTATCTAAAGGGTGGGTTGAAGGAGGATGGTGCCAGACTCTTTTCATTGGTTCCCAGTGACAGGACAAGGGGCAATGGGCACAAGCTAGAACATAGGAAGTTCCGTTCAAATACACGGAAAAACTTCTTTCCAGTGAGGGTGACAGAGCACTGGAACAGGCTGCCCAGGGAGGTTGTGGAGTCCCCTTCTCTGGAGATTTTCAAGACTCGCCTGGATGCAGTCCTGAGTGATGTGCTCTAGGCAATCCTGCTTTAGCAGGGGAGTTGGACTAGATGATCTCTAGAGGTCCCTTCCAACTCTGAAGTTTCTGTGATTTTGTGATTCTGTGATTCTATGAGTACAAATACCGAGTTATTAAAAAAATGGATAGCAGTGGGTAGACTAAGCAATAAGTCTGTTAATATGCATTTTTCTAAATACTAGAATTGCTGAAGCAATAGAAATCTTAAAATTTATAAAATTGCATGATCACATGCAAAATCCACCAAAATACTCTTGGAGCCAATTTTATAACATCCTAGCATCCCAGTTTGTAGATCCTTACTTCCTGGTTTGGGAAAAAAATCAAACACAGTATTAAGACAATCCACTTGGATTCTTAAATGAGAGTGAGTTCAGTCTGCTTTATGCACACCTCTTTACAAACATTTTAAGCAGCAGCTATAGTCCACCGTTATTTAGATTTGGAAGGTAAAGTTTTTGTGAGAGAATAAAGTTATAGAAGACATCAAAATCTGGTGTCTAGATTTGTGGCACATATATTACAGGAAAACCTCTAAAATATATACATATATTCTTTATATATACACTATACACAGAGGTATCTCTTTTTGGATCTGTAATCTCCACTGTTTTCCCTTCTTCTCATGCATTATTTTCAAGATTTTCTTACCCCACAGCACACTAAGATGGACCTATTTGTCTTTTTCCTTCTACACTCAGTCCCTTTCTCTGCATTCAGGGCTCTCCCCTTGTCTGCACCTTTTGGGAATTCTACACTTTATATTGGGAAGTAGCAAACAGACACTCTAACTAATGTCACCTCCATTTGGTGCATGCATACAATGAAGGGCAGAAATTACAACATAACACTGTTTTAAGGTCCAACCTAACTTAATACTATATCAAGGTCCCAGAAGACTGGGATCAGCACCACATTGATAATATCTATATTGCTGCTGATGCCAGAGGCAGTATAAACTTCAGTGGTTCAGGAACTCAACTGTGCGTTACAGATTTGCCCTTTTTTCCTCTCTTCATGCTGCTCATATATCTTGAGTACACTCTCTATTGTAAGCTCCATCTCTATTTTTTCAGTAACTTTTTAGAATACACTGCAGATATATATGAAAGGTTGCTTCAAAAGATGGAAAGAGGACCTCCTATTTCTATTGAGAAAAAGGAAATTGCAGCTAAGGAGATTTAGGTTAAATACGAAAAATTTTAATAGTAAAAACTGAAAAAATGATAGATTGCTTATCATTAAAGCTTTTACAAATAGTCTAGACAGCTTTCACGTGCTGTCAAGAATGATCTTGATAACAATAATGGGAGATTTTTAATTGATGATCTCCTCAAAGTCCCTTCACATTTTCTATTTTCAATGACTATTCAATTCAAATATTTTAGTCACGACAAGCATTTTCCATTCTCCATTATTCTACGTCATATTATCTGAATCACTATAGAGACAATGAGCAGACATTTATTACCATCAAGGTTTTATGTAACTTTTTTTTTAAATTTAAATCTCTTAGCAATGCCATCAATTTTGAGGACTCAGACTCCAGTAACATATTCCAAGAACTGCTTTTAAAAGGGTTAGTTTTCATAATGGATTATGGATCACCATCACAAGTTTTTTAGGTACTCAAATTATTTCTTGCAATCAAATTTTCCTTATTGATCATTCAGCTAATATTGGCACTATTGGCAGAAACAATGAGGTTATTGTATTAGTAAAAATGTAGCATTAGCAACCTGTGATTTGTAATCTTCGGTTACCTTGGTACCCAGATGATTTGTCAGTCTGCAAGGAACAGAATAGTTATTACTAGAGTTCATAACACTGGCTGTCTCATGGTCCATTCGAGCAGCAGAACCCTAAAAATTTAAGCAACAACTCAGTATAACACAAAGTCTAACTGCAATACCAACTATTGCCTAAATCAGTTTCAGCCTTGGATGATGAAATCATATTTATAATATTGAACTGGCAGCATGTGTTTTGGTTAAGTCAAGTTCCCCCACCTGGACATAACTTAAATGTCACTATTAAACCCTCTACTTTTAGGTCAGATTATATAGTGAGTAGGAATAAGCCTGTACTACCTTCAGAACACCATTGGATATGCAGGAATTGACAAGGAAAGAGATTCATCTTGACAAGGAGTAACCTACTTGAACTTGTCTTTATCAAAAGCAAATCACAGGTAGATTAATCTGTTCTATTTTTCAATGAAATGCTATGAAATAATGCTGACATTATTTACTGTAATTTCTCAAGAAAGTATGGTAGATAACATGTTTCTACCTCTTGTAACAACACTCAGTTATTAACATCTTTGCCCTTTTTTAATCTATTTTGTGTACTTACACACAACCCCCCTTTTATCTTCTCATGCACTTCTTTGGAGTGGTGTTTTTGTGTGTGTGAGTGTGTGTTTAGTTGTTTAGTTCTTTCTTTTTCTCTGCTTCCTGTCTGTGAAGCTTCCTTTACTATGTCCCTCTCTCACAAGAAGATTCCATTCAGTTTGGGGCACTTAAAAATACATTTCAATAGTATACAATTTAAGGGAAAATTGTTCCATTTGTTTCATTGCTGTACTGGGTGAGCTTTATTTTGTCTCAAAATTGAGCTGAGTGCTTTCTTATATTGAAGTTTACCCAACATTCCATTGTCCTGAGCCTGCGTCACTGTATTAAGTGACTTTTTCCTGTATCAGCTCTAATAGAGGGAAGAAAATTTCCTAAGAGTTCTTAATCATTTTATATATACCTAGGTGAAAATGCTACCCCTTGTGATCAAAATAGGTGGTAATATGATAAATATTTATCTGGAATCATGTTTGTCCTCTTAACAAAAAAGCCCAAATAAAAAAATAAACTCCAGAACTTGAAAAATTACTTCATATTTTAACTGTTAAACACTAACTGTGAAGGAATCATAAATCGTAAATATTACTGGACCATATCAGTGACATTTAAAAAGTCATGTACAAAATAATGTATACTATTTTAAAGACACAGGTCTTTTAATCTACTGACTTGTAATTTCTGGTAGAAATTATAAAAAATAACAGAAAAAAATTCTAGTTATACTGGAATATTTAAACAGACTCATTTAATTCTCCATTTGAATCCAGAACATTTCATGCATGTTCCAGAATAAGTATTAACATAGGATACTAAATAAGTACAACTAGAATGATTTAAATTCACACATTATTTTATTCCAATATATATTTCCTATGTAAACAAGCACTTCTTTTTGCTGTTATGGATGGGAAAATTTGAAAAACATAAAGCTTGGAATGAAAACTATATTAGCCTTCCTAAATTATTTCACTTTAATAATCTGCAGTGCTATGAATATGGGAAAGAACCCTGAGATTTTTACACTGACTGATCCATTAATATCATCTTAACCTCAGATTACATTCAGAGGATTACAGATTTTGTATATGTACATGCCAAAATTCTCCACTCTTAAGTTCAATATACTCATTTTATCCGAGAAGGAAAAAAAGATGCAAGTTTGGAGCACTACTTATTAAAGTCCAGCATAGTTTAGGCAGAAATAGCATACTTTTCCTATTGTTTCTAAAAAACAGTATCAACTTTGATAAAAATAACTATTATTTCCTTCAAAGCCTTCATTTTTGGCCTCACTACTTTGAGGATACCAGGAGGACCAAATTAAATGCAATTACCTTTCTTACTGGCTCCTAAAGACTGATCTGAAAGAAGCAGTATAAGACATGTGTAGCCATTCATCTGAGAAACTGGACAATGACAGAGATGGACATGGACCCTTCTTGTGTAGAACCTTTCCAAATCTTTTCCTATCCTTCTACTTCATCTTGTTTTCTCTTTTTATACTTTCCTGTCTTTCACTTGTTGTTTGTTGTACTATACTTGCTATTTACTCTGTCAGGTTGTGTTCCCTATTTTGTGGCATATTTTATTAATACCTCATTGAATTCCTTTATAAAATTTGCAAAATAAATGTTTCAATAAATTTCACTACAGTGGCAGAATAGTGAGCATAGTGGAACAGAAGAGAAGATAGCTGTAAGATGGTACAGAAAAGGACATGGTTGAATCCTGAAAAATCCTTTCTTCAATTGGCAAATTTTCAATTGGCAAATTTTCAATTAGCATTGCTCATATGACTACAAAACCAATTAGCCCCAAATTATTCAGTTAAAACTGACATCCTCAGATGTCTCTTAGACCACAGATTCAGAGCCCTGGATCTATCGACCTCCAGGAGGAAAGAACACAAATGTTTTAAATATTTTAATGAGGCAAAGTTCAAAATTGCTCAAATCCTAAACATAAAACCTCAAATGAAGAATTAATGGTCTACTTGCATAATGTCTGCCAAGGCATATTCTTCCTTCCTTGTAAAATATCTGTTGTCTAAAATAACTCCCGATTCATACAATCAAGAAAGAAAATACAGCCACAATGCATCAATTATTTAAATACATTATGCTTCCAGCCCCAAAGCAGCGCCGAATTATTTTTTTTTCCCAAGCAATAAAGCTGTCATAAGAATTAGAGTGAGAGCCTCAAGTAACTGTTCAGATATAGCAGAGAGAACTTAATTCAAAATGGTGATCAAATCTTTCAAAAGCAAAAGTATGGGCTAAGCTTGATGTTAAATCAAATTAAACACTCAAGCCAAACAACAATTTATATTCTTTCTGATAAATCTTCTTGTACAGGACACTTTCAGAAGTAATTCTACTTCCCTAAAGTAGCACAAATATTTTACACATGAATTAAA
The DNA here is from genome assembly GCF_964199755.1 of Larus michahellis. Taxonomy (NCBI): domain Eukaryota; kingdom Metazoa; phylum Chordata; class Aves; order Charadriiformes; family Laridae; genus Larus; species Larus michahellis. The sequence goes on along the minus strand of NC_133929.1, from coordinate 24,398,378 downwards.
TGATCAAATTTATAGCGTGAAGCTTTAAGAGCTCAAATTACTAATGTGACTGTCTCAACTACAACTGGAGATTATGAAGTGAATGAACATTAATTAGTGCATGATATATAATTAAAGTATCTTTAGCCAAAGAAAGAGGTCCCAAACTTGCAAAAATATTAATATAAAAACATAAGTAAAGAAGAATTTAATGTAGCCCTCTAAATACAGTGCTAATGTCCTTCACTAATAAAAGGAATGACAATGAAAGACTATTTAAAAGCATTTATATAATCCTTCAGCACACTTCCAGGAGATTGTCTCATTGATAATACTGTTTCAAAGCTTTATCTAAAATAGCATTAACAAAATATTAATGATAAACCTGCCATTTGATTGTTTTCATTTTTAAAATCACTGACATTTCTCAAGTGAAATTTCAAGCAATTTACCATAATTAAACCATACTTCTAATATTACAGTTCACCTAGAATAAAATGCATTTTCCATAGTAATTCTTTTTATTTGCTTCTTAGTAATAGGCTCATTAATTGTTTAAATAAAAGAAAATGGATCCTTGCATTATGGAATGTTTACACTTCATCCTATTAAAACATTTCTTTCTAATAAATGCAAGAAATATTCTCACTTCCAAATGTAATGAAGAAAATTGTAAATCTTTTAAAAATGAACAGGCATGCAAACACAATAAGGTAGATACCAAAATATAAGCATTGTACATTTCAAGTATTTAATTGTACTATCAACATAGAAAATAATCAATTTACCTGACCAGTACCAGTAGTTGCTATGCTGATTTCTGCTGTTCCTTGACCTTCATTGTGCCTCTCTGTATCATGGGAACCCGCATCATGTTTGCTTTGAGGTGCCCTCTGTTAATACAAGAATGTATGAAATTATATACAGAAATGAAGTACACTTTAACATTCAAAGCTCTCTAAACTATAAATGTATCAATGCTGTATCTTCAAAATGCCACTGAGTAGTGCTTTGTATTTCATAACTCTTAGCCTCAGTAATTAACAGCTGAGACAGAGTGTCTTAGAAAAATTGCAAGATGAAAGCAAAGCATGTCCTCTCAGGATTATAGTCCTGCAAGACAAAGGATTTGCTGTGAGACACAAAACACCATTCTCTACCAGCTGTGCTCACATCACTATCAGAAACGTAACAGAATTGGAGCAAAAAACTGTCTTTTCCGCAGTGTCATGTGATCTGTGCATTTACTTGGAGACAAGGCCTAGCACAGTTAAATTAAGATTCCCATTCAAACACAAACATTTTCTGGGTGAACAGAAGGGTACACATATAGGACGAATCTTTCTATATTTTAATGACAAACAGTGCAGGAGTAATCACTTTGATGCAAATAAATTTTAAATAATCTGCCACTGATCAACCTAATCATATTTTATCAAAATGAATGCAAATGATACAGCAACCTAGTACAGACACATGTTCCAGTTTCTTAAGGCAATACAATTTTCAGTACGACATGAAAATTAAACTGTTGTCACTTCCACTCAGAGAGATCATGAGATCAACACCAAAAATAGGGCTTTATATATTTCCTTAATAAAGCAAATAGAATAACTGAACAGAATACTGTGCAAAGTGTCCAACATCATCCACTAATTTGTTTAAAATGTTACAGTTTTTTAGAATGACATAAACCATTCTTGTCCTTGTAACTGGCTTGAAGTCTGAAATTCAAAAGGTATTACCTTATCTCCAAAGCAGGATTATTCTTATATTTTGATGCCAAGCCTCATTTTTCTGGCTCAGAGGCTACTACCATAACAGACAGTTCTCTCTTGGGTCCCTCTCATTTCATTTGCATAACTATACTTGGTTTATCAAATTCCATTTCTATGGGACTTCACAATTTTTATGAGCAGTTCAGCCTATGACAGCATAGTCTGCTTCATCTTGCTTTATGCAAATTTCTCTGTAACATCTAGCAGAAACATAGTTCTCTTCAATGTACGTATACTAAAATGACTTTCATTACCTGAAAAAATGGTGAACGCACTCATACAGTACCACTGGCATGCACTCTTAAGTTGTTTTATTCATATAAAAACATTAGTTTCAAACCCAGAAAATATTTAACATCCAAAAGGATTTCAGAAACCAGTAAATAACTGATTAAATACACATGAAATAATAATTTAGAAATAAAAATTAAAAAATTAAATCCATATGGGTTAAGTAATGGAAGAAGATACTTCAAAGAACACAGGAACATTAAACAAAGTAATAACGACAAAATTGAAAGTTATAATTGGTAACATTTTCCTTAATATTATATGTTTAAGTATGGAGAATGAATAACCACAAGGCAAAACTCTCAAAATATTTTAGCAGATAAAGTGTTGTTATTCTTTTAAACCTGATCTGTAGTTTTAAAATTTACCATCTCTATCAGTGTGTATGAAATTATATTGTTATTGCTGCTAATACAATGACTAAAGAAATTTTGGTTCCCAATGCAACAGCAGGACCCAGTCAAGATAAGCCGTTGTAGTATGTGCTGAATACAGTATAAGGACTCTCCCTGTCTCAGAGTACTTTCAATCTTGAGTATAGTATAGTATAGTGAAGTGATGAGTTTGACATAAAATCTAGATCTAAGCCTCCAATGTAACACAGGACAGAACTTTCCAAACAGTCATTAGATAACAATAATTTTTAATCCCATGAAGAAAGTAGCATTCAAAGTATCTAGAGGCAAAAAGCCGAACCGTTCATTAGCAAGGCTCTGAATCACTGTGTTGCCCAGTTGATGCTATTTATATGTTATTCTTCCAAGAACAGTTCCAAGTTTGGGGCCTGAGGAGTGGGGGGGAGTAATTTATTAAATAGTTTTGATGCATCTAGAGAACAAAAAGGAATCTATTTCATTCCCTGACAACATAAGAGAACTCTCTCCCACATTCTCTGTCCCTCTCTTCACACTCTTTTGTTTACTACATGCTATTTACAAAAGAGGTGGCTTGAATGCACCATTAGCAAGTTTGCTGAGCATACCAAACTGGGAGGTGCTGTTGACTCTCTTGAGGGACAAGAGGCCTTGCAGAGGGATCTAAAAAGATTGGAGCATTGGGCTATGATTAATGGGATGAAATTTAACAAGTCCAAATGCTGGATTCTGCACCTGGGATGGAGTAATGCCAGGCACAAGTATAATTTAGGAGAGGTGTGGCTGGAGAGTAGCCCTGTAGAAAGGGATCTTGGGGTGCTGGTTGACATTAGGCTCAATATGAGTCAGCCCTGGCAGCCAAGAGGGCAAACCGCATCCTGAGGTGCATTTAAACACAGCATAACCAGCTGCTCAAAAGAGGCAATTATCCCATTGTATTCAGCATCGGTGCAGCCTCACCTTGAGTACTGCATGCAGTTCTGGGCCACACAATTTAAGAAGGATGTTAAGGTACTTGAATGCATCCAGAGGAGGGCAACAAAGCTGGTGAAAGGGCTGGAAGGCATGTCCTATGAGGAGCGTCTAAGGACTCTGGGTTTGTCTAGTTTGGAGAAAAGGAGACTGAGGGGCAACCTCATTGCTCTCTACAGCTTCCTGAGGAGGGGAAGTGGAGAGGGAGGTGCTGATCTCTTCTCCCTGGTATCCAGTGATAGGATGCATGGGAATGGCCCAAAGCTGCGTCAGGGGAAGTTCAGACTAGATATTAGGAAGCATGTCTTCACTGAGAGGATGGTCAAACACCAGAACAGGCTTCCTGTGAACACCTGAGGAACCTGAACGTATACAAGTCTATGGGACGTGATGAGATGCACTACCGCCCTGTCAGCCTCACCTCTGTGCCTGGGAAGATCATGGAACAGATCCTCCTAGAAGCTATGCTAAGGCACATGGAGGACAGGGACATGATTTGAGACAGCCAGCATGGCTTCACCAGGGGCAATTCCTGTCTGACCAACCTAGTGGCTTTCTACAATGGAGTGACTGCATCAGTGAACAAGGGAAGAGCAACGGATATCATCTACCTGGACTTCTGCAGGGCCTTTGACACAGTCCCCCCCCCAACATCCTTCTCTCTAAGTTAGAGAGATATGGATTTGATGGGTGGACTGTTTGTTGGATAAGGAACTGGCTGGATGGTCAGTCGCATCCAGAGAGTGGTGGTCGGTGTCAGGTGCTCGATGTCCAGATGGAGTGGGGTGACAAGTGGTGTCCCTCAGGGATCCGTACTGGGACGAGTGCTGTTCAACATCTTCATCAATGACATAGACAGTGGGATTAAGTGCACCCTCAGCAAGTTTGCAGATGACACCAAGCTGAGTGGTGCGGTTGACATGCCAAAGGGATGGGATGTCATCCAGAGGGACCTGGACAGGCTTGAGAAGTGGGCCCGAGCAAACCTTATGAAGTTCAACAAGGCCAAGTGCAAGGTCCTACAATCCTCATTATCAATACAGGCTGGGGGATGATGTGATAGAGAGCAGCCCTATGGAAAAGGACTTGGGGGTACCAGAGGATGAAAAGCTGGACATGAGCTAACAATGTGCACTCGCAGCCCAGAAGGCCAATCGCATCCTGGGCTGCATCAAAAGAACCGTGGCCAGCAGATCCAGAGAGGTGATTCTCCCCCTCTACTCTGCTCTGATGAGACCCCACCTGGAGTACTGTATCCAGCTCTGGAGCCCTCAGCACAAGAAGGACATGGACCTGTTGGAGGGGGTCCAGAGGAGGGCCACAAAGATGATCAGAGGGCTGGAGCACCTCCCCTATGAAGACAGGCTGAGAGAGTTGGGGTTGTTCAGCTTGGAGAAGAGAAGGCTCCAGGGTGACCTTATAGCGGCCTTCCAGTACCTGAAGGGGGCCTACAAGGAAGCTGGGGAGGGGCTGTTTGCAAGGGCATGTAGTGATAGGACAAGGGTTAATGGTTTTAAACTAGAGCAGGGTAGGTTTATATTAGACATTAGGAAGAAGTTCTTCACAGTGAGGGGGGTGAGGCACTGGAACAGGCTGCCCAGAGAGGCGGTGGAGGCCCCATCCCTGGAGACATTCAAGGCCAGGCTTGCTGAGGCTCTGCGCAACCTGATCTAGTTGAAGATGTCCCTGCTTACTGCAGGGGGGTTGGACTAGATGACCTTTAAAGGTCCCTTCCAACCCAACACATTCTATGATTCTGTGATTCCTAGAGAGGTGGTCGATGCCCCAAGCCTGTCAGTGTTTACGAGGCATTTGGACAAGGCCCTTAATAACATGCTTAAATTTTGGTCAGCCCTGAAGTGGTCAGGCAGTTGGACTACATGATCATTGTATGTACCTTTCAACTGAAACTATTCTACTCTATTGTATTCTAGTCTATTTATATATATATACACACACAGAAGGATGACTAAAATATACTTTATATCATTTTAAAAAAAAATATATATAACATTATGGTAAAAAATTAATATTAATCTCTGTCAAACTGTGATTTAGTTGTTATAAAGATAGCATAACCACTAGAAGTATGCCCCTTCTTTGCAGTATTATTATTATTATTTTAACACTGAAGGTAGGATCTGTGAATGAAAATATATAGGCTACCAACCACATGAGCTAAAGAACCACAAAATGTAAACAACAACATAGTCTATAATCTCTACATGTGATACAGCATCTAGGAATGGCACACAGATCCAGTGCATTAAACAGAATGTCCAATTCTGGAACATCATTTTTGAAGAACTGTGAAGCAGAATGAGTGAACTATGATTCTGTTATCTCAGAAGCTGGCTGTGTACTCGTGTGAAGTGTCCTTACAGAAGTTCTTATTTAATCATCCCTGAAATGGATGAATAACAAAATCTCATACATGGAATGCGATGACTGTGAAGCGCACAAGAAATATTAACATTGGTGTGGTGGGTTGACCTTGGCTGGCTGCCAGGTGCCCGCCATGCTGCTCTCTCACTCCCCCTCCTCAGCATGACTGGGGGAGAAACTAAGATGAAAAACTCATGGGTCGAGAGAAAAGCAGTTTAATAAGAAAAGCAAAGGTCACGTGTGGAAGCAAAGCAAAGCAAAAAGATTTATTCTCTACTTCCCATCAGCAGGTGATATCCAGCCACTTCCTGGGAAGTAGAGCATCAGTACGCGTAGCGGTTGCTTAGGAAGACAAATGCCTTCATAACGAATGCCCCCCACTCCTCCTCTGTTCTCTTAGCTTTTATTGCTGAGCATGACGTCATATGGTATGGAATATCCTTTTGGTCAGTGTGAGTCAACTGTTTCAGCTATGTTCCCT